>NW_027527161.1:218743-250868 GCF_008692635.1 Crocuta crocuta
CTTGCCTCTTTGCTGTCTATTAACACCCTCTCAAGACTAGACATGCAAAGGAAGAAAAAATATTTGGGGGCCAAAATTACAACATTGTGTGCTAACCCAGCCGGGATTTTACTTAAAGGCAATCTACAAAGTGTCAGTGATTAATAGTTAAGGAATCATCATTGAAGTCCTCACCAAGCTGCTAATTCCTGGTACACAACTCAATAGGGAGCTCAACTGTCAGCCATTATTTTTTTTAAAAATTTTTAAATGTTTTATTTATTTCTTAGAGAGAGAGAAAGAGAGAGAGACAGCGTGAGCAGGGGAGGTCAGAAAGAGAGGGAGATACAGAATCTGAAACAGGCTCCAGGCTCTGAGCTGTCAGCACAGAACCTGACGCGGGGCCTGAACCCACGAACCGTGAGATCATGACCTGAGCTGAAGTCGACGCTTAACCGACTGAGCCACCCAGGCACCCCTGTCAGCCATTATTTTAAATACTGCCTACATTTGACTGTTTCAGCTTCCCATGGGAAAGGTTAAATAGAGCTGTATCATATAACTTACTAACACAAAGAAAATAAAATTCTTCCATCATTTACTTAACACCCCAGGTAAAGCAGCCCAGCCTTACTGTTAGCATATCTGTGAAGATCACTAGCTTCCCACCAAAACCATTCTGCTCTTACTTGAGCACACAGCTGGACTACATGTTCCAGTCTCCCTTGTAGTGAGATGCAGCTGTGAGACTAAGTTCTTAATATTGGGAGGTGCAGAGAAATGATGAGTGGAACTTCCAGGCCTGGCCTATAGAAGTGTCCCATGTGCAATCCTCCATGTTCTCTCCCCCTTATGGCTGACTGGAATGTGGTAACTCAGGATGACCTAGGAGTTTCTGTCAGCTTGTGTCCCTCTATGACCACATAGAGGAGAACTATCAGGCTGATACCTGTCTTGGACTGTTACATGACTGAGAGGATTCTACCATGTTTTAGCCATTATATATTTGAGGGTCTAGACTACCCTCAAGCAGTTAACTATTATGAAACTACTGAAAATAAGCTCTAAAATCTTTTTATCAGGCGGTCTCATTTTCTTCAAAGTTGCTTCTGATCCCCAACACGTCCTATGTCACACAGAAAGACACAATCCTATAGTCCCTTTCTACTCTTCTTGGCATTATAGCCTTTGCCTGAGGCTAGGATGAAAAAGTCCTAGAAAATAATGTACAGAAAAGTAGAAGGGTAAAGCAAGATGTTTGGATACAGTGGGAAAAGCACTGGGAGTACACAGTCTAGTGAAGGAGACAGATGTAAAAAAAGATGGTTATAAAACAGTATAGTAAGGACTTAAAGTTAAAATGGATATGACCAGGGCTACCTGGGTGCCTCAGTCTGTTAAGCATCTGACTTTGGTTCAGGTCATGATCTCACTCTCTGTGGGTTCAAGCCCTGCGTTGGGCTTTGTGCTCACAGTGAGGAGCCTGGAGCCTGCTTCAGATTCTGTGCCTCCCTCTCTCTTTGCCCTTTCCCTGCTCACAATCTGTGTGTGTGTGTGTGTGTGTGTGTGTGTGTGTGTCTCAAAAATAAATAAACATTAAGAAAAATTTTAGGGGTGCCTAGGTGGTGCAGGCAGTTGAGCATTCGACTTAGGTACAAGCCATGACCTCATGGTTTGTGGGTTCGAGCCCACATCAGGCTTTGCACTGACAGTGTGGAGCCTGCTTTGGAGTCTCTGTCTCTGTCTCTGTCTCTGTCTCTTTGCCAGTCTGCTGCTTGCGTTCTCTCTCTCAAAGATAAATAAACATTAAAAAAATCTTTAAAAAATTTTTAATGGATATGAACAAAGCACAATGGGAACACAAAGGAGAGCAAATCGAGATAGCCAAGGCTCCCTGGGGGAGGCAGTACCAGAGTGGAGCTTTAAATACTGTGTAGAAAGTGGTTAAGTGTAGGGGAGGAGAGGAAAAAAAAGTGAACAGCCAAAGCAGAGGGGATAACATGACTAAAGGCATAGAGGTTAAAAAAAGAACATGACTTGTATGAGGAACTAGAGCAGTCTGGGGTGGCTGTAGCTTGAAATAAAAAGCCATGAATGGCAAGAGATGGGGCTGGAGAGGTAGGCCGGGGTTACAGAAGATTAGAATGGTAACCTTTGGCTATTGTAAATAGTATGACCCATTTTAAGAGAGATGGGGAGCCATAAGCAATATGTTTATGTGTGAGAGTGTGTGTGAGTGTGAGTGTGTGTGTGTTTAGAGGAGTATGTAGACTAGATAAGATTCTCCACAATATACTCTGGAGCTAGATTGCATCGGTTCTGTTCTTCAATGTTTTCATCTAAAAAATGTAGACAACAATCACATCTACCAGCTACAGTTGGTGTGAGAAGATCACTTATTACATCTGAGGCACTTAGAACAATGCCTAGCACATAGTAAGGGCTCATTTCAATCTTAGCTGCATATATTATTATTCATGTGATAGGATCAGACTTAGACGTTAGAAAGATCCTTCTGGGTGTTGAATGGGAGATGAATTGGGGGCAGAAAGTGGGCAAAAATTGAGGCAGGAAGACCTGTTAGCAATCTGGTATACCATGATTATGACTTGGACTAAGGTAATGACTGTGGAAATGGAGAGACGTGCTCAGATGCAAAATACAGTGAGGAGGTGGGAAACGACAGGATATGGTGATAAATGGGGAGTGAAGTAATAGATGGAGACTGAATGTAAAGGGGAGGGGGGCTTCTCTTTTGGGGGAATTGATAGATATTACTATCATCATCTGAGAGTGAACACTGAAGCTGGAACAAGTTTGTGAAGATGCATGCACTTTTAGACCTGCTGAGTTAGATTTGTCTATGCGACACTGAATGGAGACATTTGGATTGATGTACTGATGTTCTATAGCAGAGGTTGACAAACTTTTTCTGTAAAAGGCCAGAAAGTAAATATTTGGGGCTTTGCAATTCATATAGTTCCTGTAGATACTACTCAACTGTTTTGGTGCAAACTCAGCCATAGACAATGTGTAAACATGTAAATGAATGGGTGTGGCTGTGTATGTGCCAATTAAACTTTAGTTGTAGTTTGCCAATCCCTGTACTATGATATTGCTCCCTGATGCTGCCAGAGCCAAACAAATATTTGGACCACTTCTGCAATGGTCTTTATGACCTCCTGGGACTTCCTCTCGTGTATCCCTAAGAACTCTGACCCCAGAAATCACTTTCCCTTACACAAAAAGTGCAGAGGTGAAGCTTCTTTTAATAATGGATATTATTGTCCAACCTTTATCTTCAATGCGGCTGCTCTGATTTTTGATTAGGCTGAAGATGGTAATTTTAAAGTTTGGAGAGGGTTTTCTTTTCCGTTTTTATATCTTACAAGAGTAGTGTCAGGTGGTGTGGATTCTAGCAGAACAAACTGCAATTAGAATATTTGTAAAGGAAGTTTTTTATTAAGCCACCATGTAGTATTGAAGCCCAAAACATCTGTGAGTTTTGAAAGCACAATCCTGATTCCTGTTTGCAAACTGAGGTTCAATTTGACAGGTTATTTAATCAGTCTCTATTTGATATCAAGAATGCCTCAGAAGGAGAGATTGCAGGAAAAACAGTAGAGTGTGTAAGTATTGTCTGCTTTTTTGCACTAAGAGCCAAACTGTATGGAGCCTAGAGTGGTAGTTTTTAATTCTGATGAAGTACAATTTGTGTTTTATTTTGTTGCTTGGGCGGCTGCTGCCATATCTAGGAAACCATCACCTTATCCAAGGTTACAAAGATTTGTCTCTTTGTTTTCGTCTACAAGTTTGATAGCATTGGCTCTTATAGTCAGGTCTTTGATCCATTTTGAATTAACTTTTGCATATTGTATGAGAAAGGGGTCCAACTTCATTCATTTGTCCCAGCACTATTTTTTGAAAAGGCTACTATTTCCTTATTAAATTGTTATGGCATCTTTTTTGAAAATATACCATAAATGTAAGGGGTTATTTTGGACTTTTAATTCTATTCCATGTATCAATGAGTCTATCCTTGTCTTGTTCCTGATTTTAGGGGACAAGCTTTCAGTTGCTCTCCATAAAGTGTGATATTAGCTATGGCTTTATCATAGATGGCTTTCATCAGGTTATGGAAGTTCTCATTTGTTTTCTGATTTTTTTTTATCATAAAAGGATTTTGTCAAATACTTTCCCTATGTTACTTGAAATGATTATGTGTGTTTTTCTCCCTTCCTTCTATGAATATAATGTAATACACTGATTGATTTTGTTATGTGAATCACTCTTACACTACTGAGACGAATTCCACTAGGTCATGGTGTATAATCCTTTTTATGTAATTCTGGATTCAGATTGCTTTTTGTTAAGCCTATTGTCTGCCTCAACTGCTATCCACTGTCTCAGGCAGCCATGGTGTTAAACAATTGCTGCTGAATTTTTCAACAAATACCCTTAGGGAAAGGGCTGTTGGTGCTGAGTCATATCACATAAAGATGAGCTCTGTAAATGGAGCTTTTCTAGGAAGTTGCCAGACAGGTCATATAATGACAATTTTCTGGGGATGTGTCTTTTGGGAGAGATGCAAAGCCAACCTTTTCCTTTGCAGTGACTGCTAAGCTGTTGCTTTTCACAGTTGCTGTGGTTCCAAGGCTGTTGGTTTTCAAGACTACTGTGGGCCTGGGTAAAGGGGAATACGAATAGGTGGTTAAAATGTCACGAAAATTGCTGTTCTTACCAAGATTCAGCTGTTTTTCTTGAATACATGCTCCTCTGGTTGTTGTAAGCCTTTGGTTAATTTTAAGAGTTGTGAAAATATTTATTTGGAATATTTTTCCTATGCCTTGTTGCTTTTTTGAAGAAATGGATTTTCAGAAGTCCTTACTCCATCATTCTGGAAGTTTGGTGATGATTACAAAGTTCCCTTTGTAACTTTTTAGTTTTTCATGATGTTGTATTTGGGTTGTTGGATTGTGGGTTAGTCCAAAGGATAGAATCCTTTCCCAATTTCCTCCTCAGGGGGTTTCAGAAAAACAAAGTTTGAGCAGTATAGGAGTTTCTTAAAAGGCAGAAGACTGTGTATTGGTCAAGGACTGGGAGCATGTCTTAGTCTCCATTATATTCCCAATATTTTGCTAAATGCCTGGCACAAGGTAAACACTGAATAAATATTTGCTAAATGAGTGATTTAATAAATAGGTTTGTGATGAAGGAACCTTGGTGGAATGCTCTCTTTCCAAACCTTTCTTAATGTGTATAGAGGGGGTGAAGTGTGGTAGCTAAGACAAGTCTCCTGGGAGTTGAAATTAGGAACTACTCTTAGCATAGATTAACTACCATATATTGAGCCCTTACAATGTACCAAACATTGTATCAGATTTTCACACACATCACCTCATAGCAACCCTAAAGGCAGATATTGGTATTATACTCCTTTCACAGATGATGAAACTGAGCCCAGGATCAATCACATTCATGGTATATGGTGGGGCCAGGATGGGAGTCCCGATTTGACTGACGCCATAGACCAAGCCCTTAAACACTGCATTTTGGCAATCCATGGATGGTGTGAGCTGAGGCCTGCAGAAAGCTGAATTCCCCAGGATCTTCCCCATTGGCCCTGCCATAGTGAATGAATTGCTCATTATCACTTATTGCTTCAGGTCAAGGCATTGAAATTATGTTCATGTTTTTAGGAAGTGTTAACATATGAAACTATGAACTAACCTTAACAGTTTAAAGTGTGTGTAACCTATTAGCCAGTTAACTAGCTATAAGGGACCTGCATACCAGCAAAGCTGAAAAGCAATGGTCAGAAGCCCAGGTCTGGGCTCTCGAGTGGCAGCTAGGAGAGGCAGAATGGGTGGTGCATAGCGAAGGACATGGGGGAGACTCGGAAGATCTTACCTTCCTAGTTTAGCCCCAAGCCAGGTCTGTATGGGACCCACCTTCTCAACCTATCCAAATCCTGTCTTCACCAAACTGTTAGGGCCCTCACTGCAGTCCTGCAATGGTTTATGTCTCCAATGCTCTTGGGTGAGGGCTGAAAATTAATTTTTTCCTTACTGTATAGGACTTTTGGAAAAGCCGTACCTTATTTTCTTTGATATAAAGTTGCATTTTAAATGGAGGGGCTCAATAGGTCTTTGCTCCTCAAATGAGTAATTATTTTTTTTAATTTTAAAATGCTTATTTTTTTTTTTTGAGAGAGAGAGAGACAACGTGCAAGTGGGGGAGGGGCAAAGGGAGAGGGAGGCGCAGAATCTGAAGCAGGCTCCAGGTTCTGAGCTGTCAGCACTGAGCCTGATATAGGGCTTGAACTTACAAACTGTGAGAAATGACCTGAACCAAAGTCGGATGCTTAACCGACTGAGCCACTCAGGCACCCTTGTATGCAACTTTTGTTCCTACATCTGTCTATTTCTTTTTTAAAAATGTTTATTTATTTATTGAGAGAGAGAGAGAGAGAAAGCTCAAGCAGGGGAGGGGCAGAGAGAGAGGGAGAGAGAGAAAATCCAAGCAGGCTCTGGCCTGGCAGCACAGAGCCCAACATTGGGCTTGATCACACAAGCTTTGAGATCATGATCTGAGGCGAAACCAAGAGTTGGATGCTTAACCCACTGGGCCACCCAGCTGCCCCTGTTCCTATAGCTATCTAAATAATCACATGGCTTTATTGCTTGATTTGCATGCCCAAAGCAGAAGAGAATTTGACTTGCTCATTGCTAAGGGAATACAAGATCAACTTGATTCAATTTAGGCATTTCAACAAGTATTTCTGTACACCTGCTCTGTGTCCAGTTCTGTGTGGTGCATGGGGAGAGGGTCACAACAAGAGGGATTCCTGGTGATTCTGACCTGCAGGATCTCATTGACCGACCAGTCAAACTCACAGGAAACAAGTAACAAGACAGCAATGTTTGCGTTCAGATGTCTGCATGAGTGGGGCAGGTGGTTAAGAGTGTCATGTTCTCAGCTGGTTAGGGGCCACAGACTACGGAAGGCCATTCCCTTCCAAATCAGGAGATTTTGCCAAGTAAAGACATGATTTTAAAAGCCACGCCCCTTTGATTTTCTGTTAACACCACTTCGTAAAAAGAAGTGTCAGAGAAGCGCCTGGGTGGCTCTGTTGGTTAAGTCTCTGACTTCAGCTCAGGTCATGATCTCACGGTTCATGAGTTCGAGCCCTGGGTTAGGCTCTCTGCTGTCAGCGCAGAGCCTGCTTCTGATCTCTGTCTCCCTCCCTTTCTGCCCCTGCCCCATTTACACATATTTTCTCTCAAAATAAATAGACATTACAAAAAGAAGGTCATAATAAAATATAGTCCTTCAAACTAGATCCATTTAGCATTAGGAAAAGCTGACTACATTGTTGTGAGGCACAGCAACTTAGGAACTCAGGGCATTCAGAAAAGGGACAAATCAGAAGGCACTAGAGTCAGAAGAAAAGGCTGCAGAGAATCATTAAAATCACAGAATCTCACTTCCTCCTGGAAGCCTTCCCTGATTGCCCCTGCCAGAGGTGATCCCTCCTCTTTAAGAACATACTACTTTGCTTCTTCCTTGTGGTACCTCTTAGAGCCTGACCTGTGTTACACTTACTTTTATGTAGAACACTGGTCTTGGCTTTCTTACCATGGTAAGCTTCTTTTTTTTTAAAAAAAATACTTATTTATTTTGAGAGAGAGAGAGAGCATGTGGGAGAGGGGCAAAGAGAAGGAGAGAGAGAATCCCAAGCAGGCTCCGCACTGATGTGGGACTCAATCTCATGAACCATGAGATTGTCACCTGATTCAAGATCAAGAGTCAGATGCTTAACCCACTGAGTTACCTATGTGCCCCCTTCGATGGTAAACTTCTGAAGGGGAGAGACAATGTTGTATGTTATATGACATTGCATAGCTCAAAAGGCTTTGCAGACATTTACTGTACTTGTTAAAGTGAGAAAGTTCTTCTCTTTGCTTTCCTGCTAAACCTTAGACCTGAATGTTCAATCTCCAGTGGGCATTTCGTAACGCAAATGGAAATTTCTCTCTCCCAGATTTCCCAATATGCACACACACACAGAGACAGACACACACACACACACAGACACACACACACCTCTTTTCACCTCATATTCTGTGTGCCCTCAAGGTATTTCTCTAATACTAGTCATAATAGTCACTGATTAAATATACACAGAAGTTCCTATGTTTTGATTATATTTAAAAGCACTTTATATGTATTAACAAACCCAAGAAGTTGCTACTAAATTTACACCCATTATACAGATGAGAAAAACTGAGGCTCAGGTTAAATACTAATGAGACAACAATTACCATTTGAGTGCTTACTATGTGTCAAGAATTGTAATAAGTGCTAATTTAAGAGNAGCATCTAACTCTTGGTTTTGACTTAGGTTATGAGCTCGTGGTTTATGGGATTGAGCCCTGCGTTGGGCTCTGTGCTGTCAACACTCCCTCTTTCTCTCCCTCTTTCTCTGCCCCTCCCCTACTTGTGCTCACGCTCTCTTTCTCTCTCTCAAAATAAATAAACTTAAAAAAATAAAGGCAAGATNGTGACTTTCCAGGGGCTCCACTAGGAACAGGCAATGATCAAAGGAGACAAATCTTTCTTAACTCCCATTTTCCACTCTGTTCCATGCCATGGAGGCCGTCAGCAAGAGAAAACATTAGATCAGGATAGACCAAGCCAGTCCCACATTGAGTCACCACACTGATGATTTTCACATGATTTTCAAGTGTTGGGTGTGTATAAAAGTGCAGTAGATGAGACTGGAAGAAAGATCACCTTGACATGTTTAGTATTCAGAGGTTTGTTAAACAGTACAGGCCTGTTGTTCCCTGAAATAATTGGCAATGAGTTATCTTTGTGTGTTTCCTAAAAGAGATCCGCTGACTTCAAAGTGGGGGATTTACCGCTGTAAACACTTCTTCCTTTAGTATATTCGGAGGAAGAGAAAATCTGAAAGGTGAGAGTGAATCTCCCTCCTGCTGCACACCACCCACCCCACCCCCCCGGCCCCGCTTCATCTCCATCCAGGCAAGAAAGATCTGGAAGAAAACTTGAGTTCCCAAGTANCGGCAGGATTGGAGTGAAGGGCCTTTCTTGGTGGTTTGAGGAAGTCTACTGATCTTTCAAGAACCTTCTTCTCCCTCAGTGAGTGGCTACACATTGGAATAGGCCCAACTTTCATTGCATCAGATGTCAGTTCTTCAAAAGAGAGTCCAGTTGTGTATAAGGGTGTATTTAAAAAGCAGCCAACAAAAATGATCTGAGATAGAACAGGTTTTGTTAGTTTGTTTTATAGTTGCCTATCAAGCTGGGCTCTGATGAGGAGATAACGCTCAAAAAGGAAATCGATGGCAATACAAAATTTTCCAAAGAGGGGAGAAATGTTCAAGATACCTACCATTGCACTGAGCTCGCTGAGCCATAGTGCTATTAAGTGGTTCAGCTTTTTACCACTGCAGCAGAAATCTGAGGCGAAGAAATAGGTTTTGGCAAGTAAATTAGGTCCAGGTTATAATTCAAAAGTGGCCCCTACATTTTGCATGTAGTCTCTGTCTAAAACAATTTGATATTTACTCACTCAGATCACTAATCCGTGGTGAATTTTTTTAAAAAAGGGAGATGTGGTACTGCCCCAGGCATTACTGAGACATTTTGTACTCAGTTGGCTGTTGCTGCAATTACCTAGTGGACATGGTTCCTGAGCGAGGATACCAATATCAACGGCAACGCAGGTTCAGTCTCACAAAATAAGTCAACCCGCAGTCATTCCTCTAATTTCAAATTTGAGCTAAGTCTCACTAATTTGAACTGAAGGAAGGTGAAGGTAGATGCTGAAAACTTGGTTTTAGAATACATATTTAAAAAATAATTTTCCATGTGTGCATATACACAGCAGTCGGAATTTGCTAAGTGGGGTTTCCTGGCAGATGTTACAATTCTCCTGTGTTGGAGGTAATAGGCTCTTGAAAGCATATAATGCTGCGGAATTAAGTTTGATTGCAATGGCTTATTCTTGCCATGAGATGGCAGCAGAGAGCGCTGGGCGCTCTCTTCCCACTTGCAGGANTTGCAATGGCTTATTCTTGCCATGAGATGGCAGCAGAGAGCGCTGGGCGCACTCTTTCCACTTGCAAGAGGAGGAATTCTAGAAGGAAAGAGAAGGGGCCCCTCGGTGGTGGCTGGGTGGCTCGGTCGATTGCATTGGAATTAGGCTCAGGCCATGATCTCACGGTGTGTGAGTTTGAGCCCCGCGTCAGGCTATGTGCGGACAGCTTGCAGCCTGGAACCTGCTTCGGATTCTGTCTCCCTCTCCCTCTGCTCCTCCCCCACTTATGCTGTGTGTGTGTGTGTGTGTGTGTGTGTGTGTGTGTGTGTAAAATAAACATCAATTTTTTTTTTTAATTTAGAAGGAAAGGGGAGCCTTTATTGAAAGACTTCTCACGTGGGAGGGAGCAAGTGCACCAGAATGGCAGGGCAATTGAAGAGAGCCTGGAAACTCACCAAAGCCAAAGATGGGGTGTGGTTAGGTCAGCTAATGGCACATGGAATTGAACAGGAGGAAAATATAATGAAAGCCAAAGAGGCAACCAATTCTTTTTTTTTTCAAAATTTTTAATGTTTATAATGATTTTTGAGACAGAGTGTGAGCAGGAGAGGGGCGGAGAGAGAGGGAGATAGAATCTGAAGAAGGCTCCAGGCTCTGATCTGTCAGCACAGAGAGAAGCAACCAATTCTGATGGCACAAGTCTTTGAGAGCTGGGTGCCCTTTCAAGCCCAGTGCTGGGAGGATGCTATGAGTCCACAGATCCTCAGGACTTATTCCAAAATCCTTGAGGACAGATGTGTTTTGCAATTCTAAATTTGCCAGATTTTAGAAAAATAAATGCTGTCTGTACCATATATTAGGTAACACCTCCAGTGGAATTTAAGGCAGCACTCATAATTAGGGTTGCCAAATTTAGCAAATAAAAATACAAGGTATCTAGTTATATTTGAATTGTTGATAAACAGTGAATCATGTTTTAGTGTAAGTATGTGCCCTTACATACTTACACTAAAACATGATTCACTGTTTATCGGCAATTCAAATGTAACTGGATGTCCTGTATTTTATTTGGATATCTTACTATAGTCAAACACATTAATATTGCATCAGTGAGTGGTGCCTGGGTGGCTCAGTCAGTTAAGCATCTGACTCTTGATTTCAGCTCAGGTCATGATCTCAGGGTCGTGAGATCGAGCCCTGTATCAGCCCCCTTGCTGAGCATGGAACCTGGTTAAGATTCTCTTAGCCTCTCACTCTGCCCTTCACCCACATGTGTGTACAGGCACTCTCTCTCTCTAGAAAACATCTAAAAAATTCAACAGTGAAACCTGTGAATGCTTAGACTCAACGGGATAAATAAAGAGAGAGAGCCGAATCCTAACCACTAGACCACCAGGGATAATAAAAAATAAATTGCCTTATATTAGTTCATCTCATGTTTTGCCACCATATGCATTTTGATAGGAAATTTATTAAAACTTTTTGGTTTTCAGGACTTGGTCAATTTTGGAATTGTGGACTTGTAATTGTTCAATGCATAAAAATCTATGGTGAGATGTATTCATGCCTTCAGTGTATTTCACTCTTAAGGGTCGAGGTCCCTCTTTTTTCTTCAGGTCACAAGATATGTTCAGACATTGTAGATCCTGAAGAACTGGGGCAAAAAAGGAGACTAAGTCAGGTAACACTCAAGTCGTTTTCACATTTATAAGAAGGCTTGGCTACAAGTTTCATGACCTGCTGTGAGCTGCCCACTTGGAAATCTTCAGCATGAAATCAAAATAAAGGGGGTGGAGGAAACTTAACCCCTAGCTATAAGAAAGAACACATTTCAATTCTGTTCCATTGGTCTATGTGTCTGTTTCTGTGCCAATACCATACTGTCTTGATGATGACAGCTTTGTAGTAGAGGCTAAAGTCTGGGACCTTAAGGGTGTTATGCTGAGTGAAATAAGTCAGGCAGAGAAGGACAAATAGCATATGTTTGCACGTATAGGAGGATTAGGAGGAACTTAACTGAGGAACAAGGGGAAGAAGAAGGGGGGAAATGGTGGGGAATAGGGAGAGAGGCAAACCATGAGAGACTCTTGAATGCTGACAAAAACTGAGGACTGATGGATGTGGGGGGGAGGGGGGATGGGCATGGAGGAGGGCACTTGTGGGGATGAGCACAGGGTGTTATGTGGAAACTAATTTGACAATAAACTATTTGTAAAAAAAAATAAATAAATGATGGGGAAAGATCACCTATAGAAGCATGTCCATTTTCTTTTTATGGGCCAATACATTAGAAACACAATACCACTGCTACTGAAATAATTTCCCTTTATNGGGCTCGAACCCACGAACCGTGAGATCATGACCTAAGTGAAAGTCGGATGCTTAACCGACTAAGCCACCCAGGCACCCCTGTCTCCCTCTCTCTCTGACCCTACACTGCTCATGCTGTCTCTCTCTCTCTCTCTCTCTCTCTCAGAAATAAATAAAAAAACATTACAATTTTTTTTTTTAAAAAGAAAGAACACATTTCAGAAACATATATCTTTTTTTTAATTTGATACAGAGAGAGAGCAGGGAGGGGCAGAAAGAGAGAGACAGAGAGACACGGAGAGAAATGGAATCCCAAGCAGGCTCCATGTTCAGTGTGGAGCCTGATGTGGTGCCTGATCCCATGACCCTGGGATCGTGACCTCAGCCAAAATCAAAAGTAAGATACTCAAGGAACTGAGCCACCCAGGTGCCCCTGGAGACACATATCTTGAACTCTGACTGTGGTTTGGCCTGTGACTTGTGGTGGGACTTGGGGCAAGTCTTTGCATTTGGGTTTTTATCTATGCAGTTGGTGGTTGCCACCCACCCTGCCTTCCTCACAGGGCTGTCCTGACAATCAAATGGATCATGGGTGGGAAAGGGCTTTGAAACATTCTCAATTCTAAACAAAAGGAAGATAGATAGATAGAAATAGAAAAGATATTTCTAATAAGGTGAGGTGACAGCATCATCTCTGTAGTCAGACAGACAGGCCCGAGGTGCAAATTCCAGCTCCACAACATCCTGGCTGGGTGACCTTGGGCAAGTTGCTTAATCTTTCTGGCCTTCACTTTCCCCATCTGAAAAATGAGGATTATGCTAGTCACCCATGTCATAGAGTCATTCTAAAGATGAAGAGAGCTAACTCAGTGACTGGCAACAAGGGAAGAAACATTATTATAGCATTTTCACCATGGATTATTGTGAGAATTAGACAAAGAAGCATTCGGTGTTAGCTATTATCATCATTATGGCTCTCATTATATGAGATGGAGAATCATTGCTTCTTGGATAGTCTTGAAATGACTATATGTGTGACTTTACAGAGGCTTCCCTAGACAGTACATCCAATAGTGTCAGTACAGTCCTCATCATATAGTCTGAGCCTATAAATAACTGTAACAAATTCCAGAATGAAAAGCTGGAATATTATGCAATACACAATTTAGAAGAAGCAGGACAACTCAGTAGATGAAGGAGGGAATTTCTTTTTTTTTTTAATTTATTTTTGAAAGAGGGAGAGAGAGAGAGACTGAGAGAGAGAGAGAGAGAGAGAGCAGGGGACGGTCAGAGAGAGAGGTAGACACAAAATCCTAAGCAGGGTCCAGGCTCCAAGCTGTCAGCACAGAGCCCGATGTGGGGCTCAAACCCATGAACCATGAGATCATGACCTGAGCTGAAGTCAGATGTTTTAACCAACAGAGCCCCCCAGGTGCCCTGAGGAGGAAATTTCTGATTGAGAAAGATTGGCAAGTCAGGATTGCAAGAAAGGTGGCTTTTGGGGGGCTGGCTGCCGAGCTGTGGCATATCAGGTGACTCTCTAAGTCCAAGATGGAAGATTCTCTGAGTATGGCTTGGGGTCAAGGAACAAAACTGGCTCCAGGTGGCTTGCCCTGGGTGATTATTGAGGAGGATGGCCCGCAGAGACGATTGCAACATGGCTCCTGTGTACTTGATGTAACCCAGGGACAGGATGTTCTGCACTACTCTGTTCTCTCAACCATCCCTCACGTTCCCATGCCCTCCCCCGCAACACGCACATGTTCTCTCTCCCTTTTGTGGAGAAAACAGGAATCTCAGTGCTGTGAGGGCTTTTACAAAGTCACTTCCCTTCTGCTTCCAGGCAAGATTGCTCCAAAGCCAGTTCAGTGCAACCAGCAGCACTTCCTCAGCACCTTACTCCGTGCCAGGCCCTGTGCTGGGTATTTGGGATACAGGCAGCCAGAATCTCGTCCCTGAAGGAAACACCTAACAAACAAAGACAAAGCCATGTTCTCGACCCCCACCCCCACCCCGTGAGGTTGTTCCAAGGGCCTGACAAGAGCTACAATGAAACCGGGAGACTTTCTCACTAATGACTAAAACAGGATTGTAAAAACTCATAAAGGAACAAGGTTAACATAGCTGGAGGGGAGTAGAATTAGCTGGTATCCTAAGGACATTACTTACTGCTGCTGAGTATCAAGACCATTGGAGTCTTGGTGGCTTGATTTTAAAGGTAGCAGCACCTATCCTAACCTCTGTCCTTTTTCCTTCTTTCTAGGGATCAGCCTTACGGTGGGCTTTTATTAATGACTTATTGAGTGCTTTCCTATATGCCAGGAACTTTGTATTTACTCATCCTTTTAATCCCAAATTCTCAGAATAACTCAATGAGGGAGATATAAGCTCCATTTTACAGATGAAGAAATGGAGACACAGAGAGACTAAAGTATTTGTCTAATAAGTGGTGAGAACCAGGTCTTGAACCCAGGCCTATCAGAGTACACCACAGATGCTCAGACCCAGGGGTCATCAAATTACAGCCTGGGGGACAAATCCAGCTGGCTATCTGTTTGTGTAAATAAAGTTTTATTGGAATACAGCCATACTCATTTGCTTACATATTATGTATGGCTGTTTCTGTGCTATATGTGGCAGAGTTGAGTAATTACAACAGAGACCATATGGTCTACAATGCCTAAAGTATTTGCTATCTGGCCCTCTACTATGGAAAAATTTGGTGACCCCTCACTCTACCCAACATACTACACATTCTCTGGTATGTAGAAGTTGGAATTAAAGCTAAAGTCAAACTTTGGCTTGGCCATTTATTAACAGCATGCCCTTGGACAAGTCCTTTTAAGTCTTTGTGCCTCAGATTCCTCATCTGTAAAATTACCTATCTCCTAAGATTGCTGAGAGGACTAAATGAGATACGATGCATGGAAGGTACCTAGCACAGTGCATGGATGCCTGGCACATGGTAAACTGTTAAAAAATGATAGAGAAATTATTTGGAGTAGTAATGACAGTGGATCGACAGAACAGAGCTTAGTGCCTGGCACATAGTAAGTATTTGAATTTTTGTTCCTATTCTTGCTGACTTTTCTAGGGCCTTGGGTTGCTGAATAAAAGACTGGAGTGTGAGGCTGGAGAGAGAGGTATGGGGATCAGTAGGGCAGGGCAGTGAACACAGTGGTTTTGGCCTAGAGGGTGGTTGATGGCGGAGGATTTATTCTGGGATAAGCTGTTTAATGCTTTAATCCTGAATAAGCCTGAACGAAAATATGTGACCAAAGTGAGGTGTGTGTGTGTGTGTGTGTGTGTGTGTGTGTGAAAGAGAGAGCAAGACAGAGTGTGCACCCCCCATTCTGTGGGTTTTTTCTTATTTTATCCTCAACGTTTTCTCCCAGTGTTACCCTTGAATGGACTCAGATTCCATTTTTTGAAAATTTTGAAATTTTCTTCAAGATTTCACTGTGTGCTAACTTTCCCACTCTCCAAGTTCCTGTAGCAGCTATAGAAAAAAAAGAGACTTGGGATACATTTTTTTCTCATTTGTGCTTGGTTGGTCTCCTTGATTAGATTCTAAACTTCTGTAGGGCAGAGACCATGACCTACATCTCTCAGGTTTAGGGAGAAGGAAGGTTTTGCTACTATTAAACAATGAAAGCATGTGTGTTTGTGGTGTGTGTGTGTGTGTGTGTGTGTGTGTGTGTGTGTTTCTGAAGGAATATGAATATGAGAAGCAAGGTCTTTGGGAGATAAATGAGATGCTTCAATGTTTCAGTGTCCTCCTAAACAAGTCTTCCTATAAAAGAGACCTTGAGAAAAGAAAGGCAGGGATTTAGCCAGAGGACCTTCTCCTGGGTGGCTACCATCTCTTAATTACTCAGACAAAAAAGGAAATTGCCTGCAATGTGATAGAAGTTCCTACATTTGACAGGTAAGCCACTGGGTTATGGCACTTCTATTTCTGAGAGCCATCTTTTCTAATGTCTCTGTGAAGGGCAACCCTTCACTCCCAAGGTCAGTTCCTTCATAAACAATTCACCACTTGCAAGTATCAGAGAGGACACTGAATATAGATATGTTTTGCTAAGGGAGGAAAGGATGAGCTGTCTTTCCCCTTTGGGGAAAGCACTTGCCCCTCTCTTTCAGATGTCAGTTTTCACTTCTTATAATCTATATTTGGAATCCCATGTCCATTATTCAAATGGAATATATATTTCCTGTCACTGATAGAAACACCATTCAAGCCAATTCTCTTTGTTTCTTGCCAGCCTGGAGTGGAAACCTATGGCTCTTGCAACCGTAATTTGGAGCAGGACCACAGACAAGTTAAGACCTAACAGCCTATGGGAGCAAGTGGATTCTCTCTCAAGCTATCTTAGTTTCTGCGTAATGTAACTTCCAGATGATTCTGTTTCAGATGAGGATCAAGGGGCTAGTCTACACTACCCAGACTTCCCTAGCAATGCTTACTTGTGTTAACTGTGGTTGTCATATACTTCTCTTAAGAAATGAGGTGCAAAATTGTAACCTACAGACTCAGAATGCTGGGCTTATGAAGGATATGGTGGTTGGTTTTGTTTTGTTTTGCTTTTCCCTTTCTCTTACAGCTCTTATTATTACTGGGGGCATTTTAGTCAGTGACAGCCATATTTCTTAGGTCTCACACTGTGTAGTCATCATGCTTGAATACCCGGGAGCTTTGGTTTAACACTATTCTTAGGATTCAGTTTGCAAGACCTCATATTGCTGAGACGATTACCTATGCATGCTTAGATTTGTGTTTCAGAATGCTCAATCTTGGTCATACAGAAGATGAACTGGCAAAGGGGATGGGGATGTGGTGACAGAATGGTTGGAGATGGGGGGTGCTGATTAAGAGTTTGTTGTAACTTTCCAAGTGAGAAGTAACAGGGCTTGAATTAGAGCAGTGGGAGTTGAAAGGACACAATGGTGATGGAGATATTTTGGAGGTGAAATTGACTATATTTGGCAGTCAACTGTACTAAGGGGTGTAAGGTAAAGAGGAGTTGAGGGTATCTCTGCTATTACATTATATAAGAGAACAGGTGGAGGACTGGGTTTGGGACAGGTACTAATAAGGTACGGTTGACTTATGGTCCAGGTTTGTCTGCTATCGAGGGAATTCCCAGGACATGGGATTTTCAGTGCTCAAACCTGGAAAGTCCTGGGCAAACTGAGATGAGTTGGTCACACTAAATTTAGGGTATGTTGGGGGAATCTTGGGTGGCTCAGTCGGTTAAGCATCTAACTCTTGATTTCAGTTCAGGTCATAATCTCAGGGTTGTAAGATTGAGCGCTGTGAAGAACTCTGGGCTAGTCATGGAGCCTGCTTAAGATTCTCTCTCCCTCTCCCTTTGTCCTTCTCCTGCTTGCTCTCTCTCACTCTGCCTCCCCCCACAAAAAATACTTTCACAAAAGGATATGTTGGATTGGAGGTGTCTGCAGACAGTGTCCAGGAGGTGGCTGGGCATGTAGGAGTGGTGTGTAGAAAAGACATCAGAGTCAGAGGCATAGTTTGGGGAGTTGCCTATGACAAAAGATAGGTGAAACCACGGGACTGGGGATAATAACTAGGGGAGAATACACAACATGAGATTATACCTGTCTCAAACCCCCTGTAGAATTCTAAATCTTTGTAAATATAAATGAATGAATAACATAATTGACTAAGAGTAAGAGGTGAGTGAGTGAGAGTAAGACAGCAGGCTGCCCTTTGAGGCACACGTACCTGTATAGGTTGTCTATGGGAAGAAATCTGAGGCTGAGCCACAAGAGGGCAAAAGAGAACCAGAATGGATGACAATGTGAAAAAAGTCAGGGAGGAAGGGAATTTCAAAAGGGTGGAGGTTAGGAAGATTAATATTGAGGACAGGGGATTGGTTCTGGTAATTAATACATCACCGATCACATACAAGAGAACAGTTTCTATGGAGTCCTAGCAT
Source organism: Crocuta crocuta (assembly GCF_008692635.1). NCBI lineage: Eukaryota > Metazoa > Chordata > Mammalia > Carnivora > Hyaenidae > Crocuta > Crocuta crocuta. Next base: position 237,059 of record NW_027527161.1, read on the forward strand.
CTGTGGTGTTCTGAAATCAGATTAGAAGATGCTAATTAGAGAAAGGGAAGAAAGGAAGTATGGGTAGCATAGATTCATCTTTCTCTCACCAATGAGGAGAACAGAAAAAATAGTTTTCTCTTTTAAATACCAGCTCAAGATCCAACACTTTCTTTTTTATTTATTTATTTTCTGAGAGAGAGAGAGAGAGAGAGAATATCCCAAGCAGACTCCACACTGTCAGTGCAGAGCCTGATGTGGGGCTGGAACTCTTGAGCTGTGAGATCATGACCTGAGCCAAAACCAAGAGTTGGACATTTAACTGATTGAGTACCCAGGCGCCCCAAGATCCAACACTTATTAAGTTTTTTGGAATGATTGCCATGTCTGCTGTTCTCCTCCTTCTCCAAGCCCCCACAGCACCAAGGGCTATACCATACTATGTAGGAAAAAATATAACTGTGTGTGATATACTTCTTTATTTTTTCGTAGCTTCAGTGTGCTTGTTTTGTCTCCCTCTTAAACTCTGAGCTTCCTTAGGGCAGATACCATGGCTTAGATCTCCCATAATATCCACAAAAAAGGCCTTCAAGAATATTTGCTAGTTGTTCACATTTTCTCGACATCTACAGTATTTGCATTTTGGGCTGGATAAGTCTTTGTTCTGGGATACTGTCCTGGGCACTGTAAGATGTTTAGTGGTATCCTTGACCCTCTCCCACTAGTTGCCAGTGGCACTTCCTTATCACCCTCCTATAGTTGTGACCACTGAAAATATTTCCAGACGTTGCCAAATGTCTCCGAGGGAGGGTGTGGGAATCGACTCAGTTGAGACCCACTAATCTAGGTCACCTGAGCCTAGCTTAGTTACTCCCTTGTCCTTTAGCAGGGGCAATCCAAAGCCATTTCCCATTGGAAAACATTGGCGTCCAGTTCACAGTCTCTAAAAGGGATGTATAGTTTTCCCTGGTTACTCACTTACAGTTCTGAGACCCTTAAACTCATTGCTTTCTCTGTCTCTCCCTGGAGTGAGTTAATGGCTCAGTACTCGCACTTAAAAACAAACTGAAATGATGCCAACACACTTCCCTTATGATCTTGAATATCAAAGCAAAACCAGAGAGACATCTAATTACAGCAGTGGTTTGTAATGTTTCTACAACTGTAAGCGAAGCATTTATTAATTTGTTCACGATGTGTAACTAGTAGTTAATAATACTTGTTCTTTTCAAAGTGTTTTCCAAATATTTATATTATAACTCTGTCTGTAGCCTTCTGAGAGAATGGCCAGTTAGTTGTTGGGGAAATCAGGAGTTTTCAGTGCCTGAACAGAGTGGAGAACCCAGGAGTCCTGGGCTCTCAGTCTTCAGTTTAAACCTGAAGTGTCTTCCTGACATTTTTATGCATCATCCCAACAGGGCCCTTGGTTCCTAAAAGACCTTTCATGTGGGTTGAGCTCAGCTGGGGGTGTGGATAAGGAAAAAACTCTGATATCTTGCCCTGTTCTATCGCCATTTTCCAGAATCTCAGAAGGTTACTTGGTAGTGCCCTGTGGATCTTCCTACTACTGCTCTATGGGAAAGTCCAATCAACCAGTTAGTACATTTTTATCGAGTACATGATAAATACTCTTAAGACACCAAAAAGTGGTGTGAATAAAAGGAGTAAGGTTGAGCAAGGCATAGCTCATTCTTCCTGGTTCTTAATGGAGCATGTTAATTTATTGAACTAAGATTTTCCATATATTCTTGGATTTTGGTTCCATGACAGCCCTATAAAATAGATATTATCAGAATCTGGCCTCTTTTTTACTGAGAAGAAAATGTGAAGCTCAGTGAGGTTAAAGCACATGCCAAGCGTAGATAGCTACAAAGTTATAGAGCTGCTATCCAACCCATTCTGTATAAAACCAAACTCTGTGCTCTTATCCACCATGCTAATGTGATTTATTTATCTAGTCTAGTTTCTCTCCATTTTTTAAAAATGAGTAAGCTATTGCATTTGATAGAAGAAAGAACTGTGGACCAGAAGTATAAATGACTTGCCCAGGATGATGTGGTGGTGTGGTGATGGTGGTGGTGGTGAAGACAGGGGTAGGAGTGGAAGAAGCTAGAAAAACATTTTGTTCCTTATACTGTGTGTGCTTTTTCTCCTTATCACATTATTTCTACTTTATAAGACAAGATACTTCTCATTCTAGGAAACAATTAAAGGACTACAAAGGGAAGGCTGCCATTGACTTGTGATATTGAATTTCTGAATTCTGTGGCACTGACAAATCAAATGATGGAGCCATTTTCTTTCCCAATGGAGACTGGAGGTCATTAGCTACAGTTAGCCTGCCTGCAGGCTTTGTGTGGGGAGTACATTGTGTCCCTTCAGGATCTTCCAGGAGGATTGAAGAATATACTGAATATATAGAATATAAATAAGAATGGAGAATATTGAAAGAATATACTGTATACTTTGACCAGAGAGCTGGGTTAGAGAATTTAGCTGCCACAAATGAAAAGGTTTTCTATAGCATTACCAAGTTGCTTATGAGTCACTTTGAGGGGAGAGAGGGAGGAGAAATGCAGAACCAACTGGCATCTCCCAAGATTTAACTGAGTGATGTTTGGGTATCTGGAATAACCTTGGAATTCTCCTCTACACCTTTATGCAATGAACTCCCTCCCATCATTGGGTCAAAGTGAATAAATTAAAGGGATGGGGCTAGTCTTTTGTTTCTAAGAGACTTAATTTTATTTTTGTTTTATATAGATAGTATATTTACATGCAAGAATTAGCTGTTTTGTTGCAGAATGTGGATTATTAAGCATTATCATTTCTCACAACCCCAGGGATTACTTTAAATCCCTCAGAGAATTTTGTTACATTCAATAGTCATAAACCTCCTGGTTATTCTTACCCTTTCTTAGTAATTTACTAGGAAGGAATCTTCATGAAGTTTCCTTTTTTGTCTCTTTTTCCACAAAAAGTGGTCATAGCTCAGAGGTTTTATACAATTGTAACCATCTTTTCCTTTTCAGCCATTGTCCATGCCACACTCCTGGAGATCTGTCACCAGATTTTCACACTCCCCTTCCCATCAAAATCATATCTCTTTCCCATCCTCATGAAGTGGCCAGAACTGATGAATAAAGACTGAGTTGGTGATGAGTGGCTTTAGTAAAGGAATCTGAAGATCCTTAAAGCTCTTTTTCTCATTCTCTGAGGTTTCTAAGGCCAGACATCAGTCCTATAGTGTGGTGACCCTGGAAAGCACTTGGGCTCTGGAGTCCATCAGTTATGGGTTGGAATCCTATCTCGGCCAGTTACAGCCATGTGATCTTCAGTAACAATCTGTTCCATCTTTGTAAAGTGAGGATGGTATTCATTTGTTGCTGCTGTCTGTTTTTCTGACCACCTAGCCATTTGCCTAGCTCTTTCTCCCTACTTCCTTCAGCTATTCTTTCATTTTGAGCTTTTCCCATCACTTTTGACTCTGCCCTGTGATTTTGTAGACTATAGATCATTCTAACTAGACTTCAACTCATTGCTGTGCAGACCTGCCCTTGGTTTTTTTTCTAGAATGAAAACCCCATGAGGACCAGGGCTGTGGTTATTTGTGCTTACTATCATATTCCCAGAACCTAGGACCAAATCAGGTACATAGCAGGTGACCAATCCACTTTTATGAGATGAATGAATGAATAAATGAATGAATGAATTTCCTGATCCTAGTCCCCAGATCAATCCCTTTGACCTACTGTTGTACACAACCTGATACAAGGAGTGGTGAGCAGGCCCTGTTCAGGCACTAGCCTGTGAGTTTTGCCCTGGATAGTACCCACAAATTTCAGTTAGTTCATCCAGGGCTGATACTAAGTCATTCTGTACTTGTAGGGGTCAATAGGATTGTACAGGCTTATTTAAGTTGAGAAGGATGGCAAAAATGATTAGCTGAATATAGCTTTGAGTTCAGTCTTGTGAAGCTTATTTATACTTCTTTTACTGCAGTTGTAGTGTGTTTATGATCTTTCTTAACTTCCAATTGCATGTTAAGGGCAAAAGCTGCAGCTGTATCTCCTATGCTTGAGTTATGTGCAAAAACTGTAGGTGTATCTTCTGTACTTGAGTTGCGTGCAAAAGCTGTCAATGAACCTTGTGCAAAAGCTGTCCATGCATCTCCTGGACTTCAGTTGCGTGCAAAAGCTGCAGAAATGCTTAGTACCTCCTGTAGTGGAGAACTCTTTGTTCAATATCTGTTACAAACTTGTTACAAAATGTAGGTGTCCTGGAAAGAGTTGCAAGACCCCCTTGACTGAGCGAAAAGATTCTGGGTGGTGTGTTACCTAGAAGAGTATCCCCTGGTTTCTTGGGGGGTCATCAGTTCAGTGGTTGCTTCCTGTGTTACACTATAAATACATCTGGCTGCAGTGAGGCTAGAAGTAGTTGATTTCCTATTGCAGTTGGATGAGGTAGTATTATATCCATTATTTTTTATGACCAAAAGTGCAGCCTGAAACTGCAGGATAATTGAGGTAATGGCAGATGCAAACTAGCCGGGGTCGGGGTGAGAGCTGAAGGGAGGTGTTGTTTTTTTATTAATTTAACATTGTTATTTACTTTTGTGAGAGACACAGCATGAGCAGGGGAGGGGCAGAGACAGAGGGAGACACAGAATCCAAAGCAGGCTCCAGGCTCTAAGCTGTCTGCACAGAGCCTGAGGCAGGGCTCAAACCCACAAACTGTGAGATCATGACCTGAGCCAAAGTTGGACGCTCAACTGACTGAGCCACCCAGGTGCCTCAAGCTGAAAGGAGTTTTTAATTGAAGTTACTTTTAGTAAAGAGGCCTTAGGTATGCACAGTCCTATTAACTGCAATTTAGCCAAGGCCTAACCAATAGTTAATTAAGGCAAAGCTAGGGCTTATCCAGGAGCACAGTCTAGATAAGGCCTAGTTGGGGCTCAAACCTAATTAAGCCATGGCCTTGGCATAGTTAGGCCTAACCACAGCACAGTCAGGTTCAAAGCCTAGTTAAGGCCTAGTAATCCTGGTTGAGGGCTAGTCAGCCCAGATAAGATTTAACTGGATCCTAAGCTTATTTGTGGCCTAGTTGCCCAGTTAAAGTCTAGATAACACAGTTAAGGCCCTGCCAGGGCCTAAACATAGTTAAGGTCTAGTCAGAGTCTAGTTAAGGCATAGCCAGGGCCTAAGTGTAGTTAATTACTAGTCAGAGTATAGTTAGGCTTAGTCAAAGCATGGTTAGGGCCTGTCAGGGACTTATTAAAGTTTAGCCAAGTCCTATGCCTAGTTAAAAGCTAGCTAGCTTGGTTAAGCCCTCATCAGAGTGCTGTCAAAGCACAGTCAGTGCCTTAGCTTAGTTTAGGTCCAGGCAAACCCCAGTTGAGGCCTAGATAGGACCTAAGCCTAGTTAAGTCCTAGTCCTAGTCTACTTAAGTCCTGGTAAGGGCATAAACAAAGTTTATTTCTAATCACAGCTTAATAAAAGACTTAGCTAGGTATAAACCTAGTTAAACTGTAATCAGAGCTAGTTAGATTCTAGTCAGGTCTTCATCCTAGCTAAGTGTTAGAGCCCAGTAAATGCTCAGTCAGGATGTAAGCCTAGTTTAGATTTTGTTAAATTCTAGTTAAAGCCTGGTCAGTGTGTAAGCCTATTTAAGGTCTGTTCAGAGCTCCGAAAAAGGCTAACCTTAGTTAAATATTAGTTAGAAACAAGTTAAGGTATAGCCAGGGTCTAAGATTAGTCAAGGCCTCCCCAGAGGCTTGTTAAGATATAGGCAGGACCTAAGCCTAGTTAAAAGCTAACCAGCATGGTGTAAGATCTCCTCAGAGTATGAAAAGGACAAGCCATGGATTAAGCCTAGTTTATGTTTAATCAGAGACCAGTTAGGGTCAAACTCTACTTAAGTTTCAGTCAGAAACTACATGAGGTAGATCCAAGGCCTAAGGTTATTCAAACCTAGTCAGAACCTAGTTAAGGCCTAGTCAGTCTTATTAAGGTATTCAGAGAACCCAAACCTAATTAAAAGCTAGCCAGCCCAGCTGAGGCCTGACTAGGGGTAAAGCCTAGTTCAGAGCCTAGTCAGGCTCTAGGCCTAGTCAGAGCCCACTGAAGGTCTATTCAGAACTGAAGAATCTAATTAATGTATAGCAAGAGCTTGAGACTAGTTACAAGATAGTTTGTCCAAATAAGGCCCAAGTTAGTTTATTTAAGGCCCAGCTAGGGCCAAAGCCCAGTGAAGGCTTCGTCAGCTCAGTTAAAGCCTAGTCAGAACTCATTTGAGGCTTAGGGTTCAGTTCTGGCCTACTCACAGCCTGAGACTGGGTAAAGATTAGCCACCCCACATAAGGCCTAACCAGGGTCTAAACATAATTTAGGCCTAGCTAGAACCTATTTAAATCCTCACCAGGGTCAAAACATAGTTAAGGTATAGTTGGAGTCTAATTAAGGCCTATCTATAGACTAAATCCAGAGAAGCCATAGTCAGAGTCTAGTTAAGGGACATCATGTTCCTAAGCCAGCTAAAACTTAATCAGCTCAGTTAAGGCCTAGTCAGAGTCCATTTAGCATAGCCAGGGACCAAGCCTAATTAACATGTAGTCAGAGTGTAGTTAGGGCGTAGACCTAAGTCTAGAGAAGACATAGTCAGAGTCTCATTTAAGGCATAACAAGGGCCTGAGTCTGTTTAAGGTCTATTTAGACCAGTTAAAGCCCAGAAGGGGCTAAAATTAGTTATGTCCTAATCAGAGTGTAGTTAATTCCTAGCCAGGGCCTAGGCCTAGTTAATACCTAGTTAATACCTAGTTAGGGTTTAGTTATGGTGGAGCCATGGCCTACATCTAGTTAAGGCCTATTTAGGCCCTTCACTTTGTTGAAGGCTAGTGAAGACTAGGGTAACCAATTTATTCCAATTTGCCCAAGACTTTCCATATTTAGCAGTCAATGTTCTGGGTCCTAGAAAATCCCTTGGCACCTGGTAAACCAGACTGATTGGTCACTCTAGTCAAGGTCTTTAAAAAAAAACCTTTCCTTTGCCACGGAATTTACAAAACATATTTGTAGTTTATAGTTTTAGTTTATAGTTGACAAAACAAATTTTCAACATTATATTTTGATTATTAGAGCATCTATTTGAGATGGTTGTTATCATCATCCCTAATACACAGATGAATAAATTTAGGTCTACAGAGAAGTGCCTTCCTCGATGCTGTCTGGTCAGTGTCAAAGGAAGAGTTTAAATCAAAATTCAAAATGTTTGAATTCAAAGTCATGTTGTTACTTTTTTAAGCTATAGTAAAAGGGGCATTTCCCCATAATTAAAAGCTATCTAAGTTACAAAAGTAATACTGGCTCAACGTGTTATCATCATCCTTATTTTCAGATCAGAAAAGCAAGTTACTGTAAGCTGAAGAGGCCTGCCCAAGGTAAGAAAAATTCTAAACTTGAACTCAGGTTTTTCTGCCTCCAAATCCCTTGTCTTTCCCTCTTAAAAATAACCTCTTTTTTCCTTCATCCTTCTTCCTTCCTCAGTGTCAAACACTTCAGTACATGTCTGTGTGGCTGAAATTGTTGTATGTCTTCAGGTTTCAGAGATGCTTACCTACGTATGTTATCTGAAGTCCATCAGGCATTTGGTAGGGTGTACTCACATTGACACTTCTGATTTCAGCCTGAGATTTATTTATTGAACTGATGTTTGTTTGTCTCATTAGGGGGGTGTTTGTTGACTGGTAGTAAAGTCAAGCCTCATGTACTTGACTTGCTGTGATCAAAGGACGAAGACACTGAAGACAAACTTGGTCTTCTTAGTAATTCTTGGGAGTGTGACTTGGTGCATCCATGTTGTAATGACATTTTGGGGACCAGGGAAACAGATCAGGCCTCCCTCTCTGTTACTGTGAATTCAGCTGCCAGAAGGCACTGAGAACTTGGCTTGCCTTTTCCCGGCTATGCCATTTCTGTTGTCTCTTGTAAGCTTACCAGGGGTGACAGGTGTCTCTGTTAAAAAGCCTGTATGTAAATATAGCTGTATCTTCCACTATGTTATCCTGAGGACAAAATAGTTGCCACCCCCACATAATGTAGCAGCTTCTGAATTTGATGCCAATGGTAGCATTGTGCCAAGCATGAAGTATCCTGTTCCCCCCACCTCTGCCAAGTCAACACCAGCTTCCTCTTCAGTGGTACACTTAAAGAGATAGCCTCCACTCTTCTTGTGTGGCAGTGATAGAGGGGAGAGCCTTCAACATGGCTGATCAGTGGCTTGGATGGTAGCACTGTGGATGAGGCCACTAGAATGCACTTTTGGTAGCAGATGCCTTCTTGGACTGTGATTTCTTGCTTTCTGCTGTTAAGTCACTTTGGAGAACGATTTGGTTTACTGTCTAATGTAAGAGGAAGACAGAGCTGGTTAGGAAGAAACAAATTATTTATTCTACTGAGCAGCTGGTAGATTCAGATGTTGCTTTCTTTCTTGAAGAGGACACCATTTGGGAATGGCATTATTTTCTCTGACATTCACAGGGCGATTCCCCATATAAACTTAGGTCTTTAGATGACCTTATATGTTTGTATTTCCATGAGCTGGTGAAACACATTTAGCTTCAAGGCATTGGGTTAATGGCATAGGCAGGGCATATCTCTCACCTAACAAAAGATCTGGAAGGCCTTTCCTTGAAGACTGAGGGCTCTGCAGTATAATGTTGGGGGATATGGAAAAAGAGCACAGAACTAGGTATCTGGATCTACCACGTTCTAGTTGTGTGACATCATCTTGATTCTCTGGGTGTCAATTTTCCTAAATGCAAAATGGAGGCAATAAACTCTGTGTTGCCCTATCCATGCTATATGTTAACTGTGAAGATCAGATGAGATGTAATGTGAAAACACTAGAAAGAGTATAAAGTCCTATAAAAATGTTAAAGAATTATTAGTCCTATTATTCATTCAACAACTATTTATTGAGTACCCATTAGGCACACTTAAATCAATATCACTTTCTTCATGGAGTTTACCATCTAGAAAGGGGAGCCATTAAATAAATAATAATCATAATAAATAAGGAAGCTATACAATATACATAGAAAGTGATAAGTTCTAAGAACATTGAAAAAGTAGAGCAGAATAAGGAATAAGGAAGACCCAAGAGTGCCAGGTGGAGAGGGGGAAGTTAAATTTTTAAGAGGGTGGCACACGTAGCTCTCATTGAGAAGGTGAGATGTAAGCAGTTTGAAGGAGGTGAGGAATATAATCATTCAGATACCTGAGCAAAGAACATTCCAGGAAGAAGTAACATCCAGTGCAAAGTGCCTACAGAGGAAGGGTGCCTGGAGAGTTTGGGGAATGGCAAAGTGGCCAGAGTGGCTAGAACAAATGGAGGGGGAGAGAAGTAGAAATGAAGTTGCAGATTATATCATGGAGGGCCACATAGGCCATTATATGGATGTGGGATCTCTTTACTCTGAAGGAAATGCAGAGCCATTAGAGGAGGAGAGACATGGTCTGACTTGCATTTTAAAGAGGTCACTCTGGCTGTCGTGTTGAGAAGAGATTGGAGAGATGCACAGGACATCCTCTTAGGAGGCTGTTGAAATAACCAAGGTGAGGGGTAGATGGTGGTGCTTCACAATGACAAGTTATTAGATTTTGAATATATATATTTAGAGAAAATATTTTTAATGTTTATTTATTTTTGAGAGAGAGAGAGAAAGAGTGCAAGTAGGGAAGGGGCAGAGAGAGAAGAAGACAGAATCTGAAGCAGGCTCCAGGCTCTGAGCTGTCAGCACAGAACATGACGTGGGGCTCCAACCTACAAACTGTGAGATCATGACCTGTGCTGAAGTCAAATGGTTAACCGAGCCACCCAGGCGCCCCTAGATTTTGAATATATTTTGAAGGTAGGGCCAAAAGGATATTGGCTGTTGACTGTGGGGAAAAGAAAGGAGTCAAAGATAAACTCAAGATTTTTTAGCCTGAGTAGTTAGAAGGATAGAGCTGCTGTCTACTCAGCTGGAGAAGGCTATAGGTAGAGTAGGTTTTGGAGGGAAGCCAAAGATCTAGTTTTGGGGATATGGAGTTTTAGATACGACAAGTCAGTGTGAAGGCAATTAGATATACAAGCATGAAATTCTGGAGAAGAGTCTGAGGTAGCTAAATAAACTTGGGAGTCATCTGCATATAAATGTTATTTACAGTCTATACGGGAGATCATCAAAGAAGTAGCTATCAATGGAGAAGAGGACGACTTGGGGAGTGATCAACCATGTCAAGTGTAAAAGCCATTGGGGACCTGGACAAGGGTACTTAAGTGGAGTGGCCATCATATTTAATGAAAAGTGCGTGTTTTAGAACAGAAATGTTTAACCTGGTAATATCCAGCAAACACGCCTTAAGATTCCCCTGTCTCTAGCTAATATTAAAAAGGGAATTCTGTGAGGCACCCTGAAAGGACAATTCCATCCAACCTTTCGCTTTCACTTGAGCAGCAGGCTATTGGGAGGGCTCTTGCCAGACCAAAGATCTGTGGCCCTGATGTGCTTTCTTGAGTGCCAAGCATATAGATGATGGGATGAACTCTTCACCCATGTTTAAAGTGCTAACTTTTGGCCCCTTCAGGAACCTCGAGTGGTAGAGGTTTGAAAACTTCAGAGGCAAAGGAAACAAAAAATTCATGCTTGAGGGCAAAGCATTTTTCTTTACGATATTAAAGAACATTTTCTCTGCCTCCCTGCCTCCAATGTATTCTGATTGTATCTGTCTCAGAGGTCAAAAATGGAGAAGTGTTATTTTTTATTTCCATGGATGGTCTTTGGGTGATTTTACTATTCCTTTAGGTTTTTGGCATTGTTCCTTTTTACTAGAGTGTTCTAACTCTAGGTGCACCCTGGGAACAACAGTATGTAAGGATGAGGACAATGAAATGGTTCTCCAGGGGACTTGCAACCACTGGTATCATTTTACTGCCTCTCCCAAAGAAAATACACAAGCAAACAAACAAAATTTGCCTTTTTCCTTCTTAGAAATCTGGGGAAAGATGTGGAAATAGAATCCCTTTTCCTGTTACTTCCAAGTTTTGTTTTTATTTTCCTTATTTTAGACCCTGTCCTACACACTGGTAATATTTGAAAGCCAAGAATCTTTCTAGAAGTATTACAGTTCCTTTCAGGCTCTCTTGGGTGGGGGGGGGTGCTGGGGGGTTCTCACAACAGCCAAGATTCAGAGACAAGCCTGTGCAGAGTCCCACCAAGTCAAGATGGGAGGGGGGCTGTTTTCACGCTTGAATAGAGTTTTGAGGAAGCTATTTGTCTGTCTAGGAAAATAGTGAAGAGATACAATTCCAAAAGTGGTTGTTTTTCTCCAGTGACTAAGTTGTCTTTTTGAAGGGTAAGCAAGAATTTGTGATTCTCTCTGCAGCAGTGAGCAAATTTGGAGGAGGAGGAAAGAAATTCAGTAGACTTTGGCTTAAATTGACCATAAGGACATTTCCTACTCTCTTTTTTCCAGTTTCTGTTTTGAATTTTTCATATATTTTCAAGAAGCAACCATGTTTAGCTCCTCAGTTGCACAATCCTTTCCTTTCTTTCTTGATAAATTAAAGATGGTTCATGGGGATTTTAAATGTCAGATCCTATAACAGGCAAATGCCTTATTGCACACAGTTTTTTCTTTTTAAAGGCAAAGGTTTGTTGCTTTGGGGAAAAAATGGAGTTTAAAGGGTAAATACTGTAGTGTTGTTCATTGTTGCCCCCAGAGAGCACCAGCTACGTCAAAATCATAAAATTTGTCTTTTAGGGACAAGGACTTCTTGATCTTTCCTCAGAGGTGGGGAGAGGAATGACCAGTAATGTCTAAGTGTTGCTTTTTTTTTTTTAAATCTATATTAAATGCATGTATCCAATTGGTATTGCAGTACCAGAGAAGGAAACATCATGAAAAAATTTACTGCTCAGGGGCGCCTGGGTGGCTCAGTCAGTTAAGCATTGGACTTCGGCTCAGGTCATGATCTCACGGTCTGTGAGTTTGAGCCCCAAGTCGGGCTCTGTGCTGACAGCTTGGAGCCTGGAGCTGCTTCAGATTCTGTATCCCTCTCTGTCTGCCCCTCCCTTGCTCATGCTCTGTCTTTCTCTTTCTCTGAAAAATAAACATTAAAAAATTTTAAAATAAAAAAAGCTTTACTGTTCATAGATAGGAACCTGGCACCTACACTCACTGAAGGCGCATTTTAGTCTCTCCCACATAGCTGCCTCTGTTCCCCTTGGATATGAACTAATTTACCTTGCCTGATGCAGAGAAGCTTATCAACTATAAACATAGACCCAGAGGACTTGGATTCCTTTGCTCCTTTTCCACCTTCCTGTTAGACACTTATTGCCGGTTTGCTAGTTATGAGCATCACAAAATAGCAGGGTAGGACTCTCACCTAAAATAAAAATGATGGCTGTTGATTAGTTATGCTGACAAAAATGTCATAAGAGTGAGATGAATAGAAGCACGTGGAGTTAAAGACCCTAGCTGTCAGATGGCTAGCATGGCCTCTGCCCTAGCTGTCTTTCTGGGCTACTTGTAAGATGTGGGTTATCTCATCTTGTGTCAGTTTATAACTCCATCTAGCTATAAAGCCCTCTTGGTTTACTTAGCACTGACATGTACCTTCAGACTTCATTCCATTTTCACTGGCTGTGATGACTAGCTTGCTAAACCCTGGGAAGACCCTCATCACTGTCTTGCTGTCCTTACTGGTGTTATAGGAAAGAGACCCGAAATTAAAAGTAAACCAACTTTTTGAGATATACATACAGTGAACTGCACAAATTTTAAGGGTACAGATGAATTTTTTGTGTTTTTAAAAATAATTATTTATTTAAATAATCTCTATACCCAATGTGGGGCTCAAACTTATGACCCTGAGATCAAGAGTCTCATGCTCCTCTGACTGAGCCAGCCAGATGCTCCCAGCTGAATGTTTTTTTTTTTTAAACATATATAATCAGGGGCGCCTGGGTTGCTCAGTCAGTTAAGTGTCTGACTTCAGCTCAGGTCATGATCCCTCAGCTTGTGAGTTTGAGTTCTGAGTCGGTCTCTGAGCTGACAGTGCAGAGTCAGTCTGGGATTCTCTACTTCTCCCTCTCTTCCCCTCCACAGCTTGTGCTTGCTTTCTCTCTTAAAATAAATAAGTAAACTTAAAAAAAANTTTCCAGTACCCTAGAAAGCTTTTTCATATCCCTTGCCAGTCAGAGTAACTCCCCACCCAAAGGTAATCACTTCGTTTACTTCCATTCCGTAAATTTGTTTGCTTGTTTTAAAATTTCGTGTAAATGGACTTATACAATATGCACTTTTATGCATCTGGTTTCTTTCCACATTCTTGTCCATGTATTTTTGTGGGCATTTGTCCACTTTTGACTGTATACTTAGGAATAGAATTGCAGGGTCATTTAATAGAGGTATGTTTGGTTTAAGTAGTTTTCTTTTTTTTAATTTTTAATGTTTATTTTTGAGCGATAGAGTGTGAGCAGGTGAGGGACAAAGAGAGAGGGAGACACAGAATCCGAAGCAGGCTCCAGGCTCTGAGCTGTCAGCACAGAGCCTGATGTGGGGCTGGAACCCAGAGCCACAAGATCATTGCCTGAACGGAAGTCAAACACTAAACTGACTGAACCACCCAGGCACTCTGGTTTTAGTAGTTTTCTAAAGTAGTTGTACCAGTTAACACTTTTACCAACAATGTATGAGAGTTCCAATGCGTGTTCTTCTCAATGCTTGGTATTGTCAGGTGTTTTTTTTTTTAATTTTTCAAATTTAGCTATTCTGGTGGGTTTTT
>NW_027527161.1:250877-256206 GCF_008692635.1 Crocuta crocuta
TTTAGCAATTCTGGTGGGGTTCTTTGTGTCTTATTGTAGTTTTAATTTGCGTTTTACTGATGAGCAGTAATGAAAACCTACTCATATGCCTGTAGGTTATTCAGATGTTCTCTTCTGTCAAATGCCATTTAATTCTTACAACATTAAAATATGGATTCTCTCTTTTTCTTATTGATTTGAAAGAGTATAAAAATATATGTATATACTGGATACAAGTCTTTCATTATATACACATATTGTGAATATTTTTTCCTGGTCTCTGACTGGCCTTTTCACCCTCTTAAGGTGTCTTGTAATAAGTGGAAGTGCTTTATTTTTATGAAATCCAACTTACCAGTCTTCTTTCATAGTTTATATGTTTTTGTGTCAAATAAGAAATCTTTGCTTACCACGGTCATAAAGATATTTGCTTAGAGTTTGACCTTGAAGATTTACTGTTTTATCATTCATATTCAGGTCTAGGATCCATTTACAATTATTTTTAATTTTGGTATGTGACGTGATGTAAGGGTCATGGTTCTATTGATTTGTTTGTCCCTGTGGCAGTACCATGCTGTCAAAATTATGTAGCTGTAAAGCTAGGCTTGATATCTGATAGTATATGTCTTCCAATTTTGTTCTTCAAGATGTTTTGGCTATACTAAGCCCTTTGTATGCCCTTGTATATTTTGTTTTATTTTATTCTATTCTTATTTTATTTTATTATTTTATTTTGAGAAAGAGGGTGGGCAGGGGAGGGGGGCAGAGGGAGAGAGAATTGTAATCAGGCTCCATGCTCAGAGTGGAACCCGATGCGGGCCTCAATCCAACTACTCTGGAATCATGACCTGAGTTGAAATCAAGAGTCAGAAGCTCAACTGACTAAGCCACCCAGGTGCCCCTCCTTGAATGCTTTAGAATCACTTTGTCCAGAGTGCCCTTTGGGGATGGTTTTGAGCTTATTAACTTATTAGCCACCCCACACTCTCACAGTTTCAAAATCTAGGTAACATTTTGAAGGAGGGACTGGAAGTGTTCTTGTGGCAGTCCCTTTCCCTCTAGTGAGAATTTGTCTCTGAAGTACCATGAGACTGTGGGAAATTCCACCCAGCTTTTCCCTGCTCAGAAAGAAGCCTAATTCAGCTGACTTCCAGGTAAAGAAACTAGCCCCGCATTTAGGCTTCTCAAATTTCCAATCCATTACACTAACCTGAAAAAATATGCAGATTTCTCCTTTTTCACTGTAGAGTCCCTCTCCCTTGTGGCCAAAACTCATCTTCAACTTGTGCCAGAATTAGCAAATGTCTCAGTGAAGCAAAAAGCTCTCCATTACCAGCTCACTTAGGAAGGGCTCTGTGCTCTCTGAAATTTTAGTTCATCTTGTCCTTATTTCCACAGATCACGGATATCATTACATGTTGATTTTGCAGTTTCTTTTTGTTTTGTTTTGTTTCTTAGCTCGGACAGGACCGTTCACATCCCACGTGTGAATCCAGAAAACGTTCAATAGAACCTTGAGTTTCTCATCCATCTGGGCTCTATCACAGGTGAGTAGTTCATGAGTGTTTGGGCCAGTTCAGTAGGTCAGTGGAAGGGCAGATAAAATGGACACAACCTTCCTTTCACAGATGATGAGGATCCCTGAGGGCACTGCTCAGGATGTCTGTATCCCTCTGCCTTAGGACTCACAGTCAACTTGGAATTCAGCCAGTTTCCAGGGATGGCAAAGGAGATTAACATTCTCAATTCTATCCCTGCTTAGAATGAGATGTCAGCTCTGGCCCGAGTGAGGCAAATTTTGCTCCTGCTCCCCTAGATGCAACCTCTATTCTGTTTTTTTCCCATCATAAATCATTTTGCATTCTCTAGAATTGTATATGAATGGAATCATACGGTATGCATTCTTTCATTACGTATAATGTTTTTGATATCCATTCATGCTGTGGTCCCTATCAGTATTGGCTTTCTTTTTCTTGCTGACTGGTATTACATTGTATGAATATACCACATTTTGTTTATCCATTCTCTTTTTGATTGACAGCTATTTTTTTGTGCCATTATGTGGTATTATGCATAAGGCTGCTATAACCATTCTTCTAAAAGTCTTTTTGTGAATTTCATTTCTCTGGGGTAAATACCTTGGAGTGGAATTGCTGGGATCAAGTGTGTGCTTGCTTGGTTTTATGAGAAAGTGCCAGACATTTTCAAAGAGGTTGTACCGTTTCACACTCCCACCAGCAATGTATGAGAATTCTGGTTGCTTTACATCTTTGGTATTGTCAGTCTTTAGTTTTAGCTAGTTTAGAGTATTATTGTGAAGTTAATTTGTATATCATTGATGCCTAATGATGTCAAATATGTTTTCATGTGCTTATTAGCTATTTATTTCTCTTCCTTTGTGAAATGTTTGTCCAAATCTTCTGCCCATTTTTAAATTGGTTTATCTTTTTATTATTGAGTTGTAGGGGCACTATTTTTGTTTATTGAGGTATAACTGGCATATGATATTAGATTAGTTTCAGGTGCACAACAGAATGATTCGATCTTTGTATATATTGCAAAATGATCACCACAATAAATATCATTAACATCCTGTACCCTACGTAGTTACAAAATATTTTTTTCTTGTTATGATAACTTTTGAGATCTACTTAGTAACTTTCAAATATGCAATACAATATTATTCACTTTAGTCATCATGCTGTATACATTATATCCCTGTGACTTACTTATTTTACAACTGAAAGTTGGTACCGTTTGATTCCATTCACCCACAGCCCATCCCCCAGTAAGGGCTCTGTATNACTGCTGCTCATTTTGTTTACGGTGTGTTTTGTTGAATTGGTTTATCTTTGTACCCCTTGCTACCCCAGCTGCAACTTGATAATATTTACTGAATGAAAGAGCTAGAAGTTGTCCCTCCCTCCAACCTATAGGTACAGTAATGCAAAAATGCACTGTATGCATGATAAAGGGATGGTCAGGAATGTTTTTTAGGTTGGAGGGTCAGAAATCTGNCAGCCACTGTGGAAAACAGTATGGAGGCTCTTCAAAAAATTAAAAATAGAACTTCCCAATGATAACAGTGATTCCACTTCTGGGTATTTATCTGAAGAAAATAAAAACACCAATTTGAAGAGATACACACACTTTATGTTCACTGCAGCATTATGTAATAGCCAAGACCGGGAAGCAATGTACATGTCTATCAGTGGATGAATGGTTAAAGAAATACTACTCAGCCATAAAAAGAAAGAGACCTTGCCATTTGCAACAACATGAAAGGACCTTGAGGACATTATGCTCAGTGAAATAAGTCAGGCAGAGAAAGACAAATTTCACTTATATATGTGAAATCTAAGAAACAAAACAAATGAATAAACAAAACAAAACAAAAGTCACAGATACAGAGAATAGATTGGTGGTTATCAGAGCAGAAGGAGGTTGGGGGATGGGTGAAAAGGGTGAAGGGGGTCAATTGTATGCTGATGGGTGGTAACTAGATTTATTGTGGTTTTTGTAATATATGCAAATATCAAATTATTATGTTGTACACCTGAAACTAATTTAATGTTATATACCAATTTGATTTCAATAAAAACTAAATAAAAATAAAAAACAAAAGATGTAAGAGTTATATATATATATATAAAAAAAGGCCCTTACAGCAAGTTGAGGCTAGGCACAAACTATCCAAAATACCCCTTTAGGCAAACTAAGGTGTCAGGAGTTGGTTGCTTTAAAAATTACCACAACTGGAATATGCTGATGTTTTACTCTTTCTTAGTATTGCAGTACTTCGCAGTCTCTCAACCCTCCTTGCCTTCCCCATATTCTCCAGGTCCTAGGTTCCAAGATGCTTTTAAGATAGGAATTGTGGATTAGTTAACACAATGGTCAACAGGGTTAAGGCTAGGTCAGGAAATTTTTCCCCCTCAAAGGTGTCCAAGTGATAGAAATAAATCAAGGTTTGCATAGGTAATAAGCACTACATTTATCTTTATAAAAGAGCAAAATATGAAATGTTCTACCTCTGCACTTTACATTTAGATTGTATGATGTAAAACTTTATCAAACACAATATCAATTCATTAAGTAGAATACAATCTATTTCAGAAATTTTGTCCAGTTTAGGGAGAGATGGAAGAAAAGATGATGGGAAGGGATAGTGGAAGATGGAGATACAAAGAGAGTCAAATAGAATGAAATAGAGAGGTGAATAAATGGAGGTATATTGATCAAGAGGAGGAATAAAAGAGTTCTAGTGGGAGGTAGAGAAGCTGAGAAAAAAAATTAGTAAAAGAAAGCCAGAAGTTAAATAGGCTTTGTGTGCATATATTTGTCTTGTGCCCTTCGGCTAAAGGTGTCATAGTAGATTATTGCTTCCTTTGAAAAATGTGATGGTACTCTCTAGTAATATTTAACACACACCTTTCTTTTGTGTTTCCCTTCTGATGAACTGATTTATGCTCTACATTAATGCCAAATTCGTTCCATGATTTCTTTCCATTATTTCCTTCCACCAAACTGCTTTTTCTCTAATCAAAATGCAGAGATTCTTTAAATTAATAAAATAACCTCCAATGTCCATTCTCCTATATTTCAGAAGGGAAGTTACTTCCAACCATAATCTTGCCTTCCGGTCATCATGATTGTGATCCTTACCGGGGCAAACTTCATGTGTACTGTTAGAATTTTCTGGACAAAAAAAAAAAAAAGTGTGGTTCTGAAAAAACTTATGCTAAGTGGAGATAGTATACAGCTGAGTGGGTCAAAGCAGGTCTTGTGGGGACCAGCAAGCTCCATGTGAAAATCACTGATCATCTGGCCAGTGGTTTGCTGTACTCTGATACAAAGGTCTAAGGAGTACAACTAGCAGGAGGTAATGCCTGTGGTTTTTGGGTCCCGCTCTCGTCAGAACTGTTCAAAACAGGTATTGATAGATTTGGCAAAATCCTAAGAGTGAGATAGATGGCTGCTTCCTAATACTTTCCACTAGGAAAAGCTTGACTGAGGCTGGAGAAGTAAAACCAGCCCAATTTGTAGGACTTGGGGCTAGAAATTCAGTGTGTATATATACCAAAGAAAATAATTGGTCAAAGGTATATAGCTAACCTGATCAGCCATGCACTGGAGATTTATTCCATAATAAATGGAAAATTACAGACTGGACTATTGCAAGAAAACAATCTGGTAAAGGGAGATATGAAAATAAATCAATGAAAGAAATTTAACAGTTCGTGTAGGATATATACCAACTCATCAGAACAGAAAGACAGAATAATCTATTAAGAGTAAAAGAGGAGATAATCTGAGCCCAGAAACTAATGTAGACTCTACATTCTTGGGG
>NW_027527161.1:256218-262392 GCF_008692635.1 Crocuta crocuta
AGGGCCTCCAAGTCCCAACTCAACTCCTTTGTCAGTTCAATTTAAGGTTGCAGAATGAGGATGTGAAGCATCAGGACCTATAGACATGAATGTCCTAGATGAGGAAGAGTGGGGGGGGGGTGGCAGGAAACTATGAATCAAACAAACAAAGGAATAAGCAGTATGAGACATGTAAAATTACTAAAAACTTGCATCTTTAACAAACTCATATTTAAGAGGATAGGTCATGTTAAACCAGACACATGTGTGAAGTCGATTATACTGAACCAATCTTTAGATTTTTTAAACAAAGAATATGCTTTATACAAGTATAAACTGAGGAAGAGAGTTTGCAGAGCACACCAGACATGCAGATGGGAATCATATGTCCATGTATGTCCTAGAGAATGGCTAGATATGAAATATTGTCAGTAACAGGAAATGACCAAAGAACTAATGTTATAACAGAAGTTGTCCAAAATTTGACAAAAGATAAAGAGTGTGGGACTTGCATTTCACAAATTCCCCAGGCTGCAGGGGCGATTGGAAACCCTAATGAATGGGATACTAAAAACACAGAAAGAATTAGCAGCACCAGATATAAATGGCAATTAGGTCAAGTGCTAATAACGACAAGATTAATTGAAAGACTCTGAGTGAATATAACTTCCTCAATAGAGATATTCATGAAAGACGGACAAACAACCCATACTTACTTCATTCTCAAATCTTCTATGAAGAGATAATCAGAAGTATAGAGGAAAGAGAGTATGAGTAGTAGATCCTCATAAGGCCAACAAAGAGGAGGATCAATAACTAGGGCTACTCTTTTAACCTTATCCTATAACCAGAAACTGTAGGATAGATAAAGGCTCGAGGATACTAATCTTTATGTTTCTCTTTTCTATTATTAGATCTGCTTTGCTGTTTTCTGACCATAGAACCATTGCCAGCCCCATAGGATCCATTATCACCAAGAGCTATAGCTTTTAGTAATATTTATCTACTGAGGAGGTCATTGAGATATGGAGTCTGTGTCAATCCCCGTGCTGATTGGTGGGCTTGTTGATTGTATTGCCCAGCTAATAAGAATAGCTGAAGAGCTTTTACAGCTGATTGCGCAAGAACAAATGCCTCGTGCAGAGCAAAATGATAGAGCAGAAGAGATGGGAGGAGCTGCAACTTCTCCTGTGGAAGAAGATACGCTACCAGACCTTGCTGAGCTCTCGGATTTAGAATCAATACTTACACCAAGAGAAGATGAAGACCTAATACTTGACATAGATCAAGCAATGTTAGATGTGGAAGACGTATATGAAGATGTACTCTCTGGCATAAATGATGACTTAAGAAGTGGATAGTACCTAATATGCCCCCACTGGCATGTGAGAAGAGATAGTTTTTCTGTTTTAAATATATTCTGATTTTTCTGAATGTTACCAATATGAGTTTTCTCCTAGTTCAGTACATTTCCATTAATAATACCTTATAGAACAAGTAATATTAGATTTATTTCCAGTAGAAGCTAGTCTCTTTTCTTCTTTATATTCCTTTAACATGCTCTGACTTGAGCCTTATGATTCTTTTTCTACTTGCACTTGTTCACCTGTTAGAATTCCTAATAACAGAAGCAAACAATAGTGTAACAAGAAATTTCTCACCTAACAATGGAGTGAAGACCTCATGGAACCAATCACATTCTGAAACCCAATTTCACTACTCTATGAATGAAAACCAAAAAAGGAATATCCCCCATGATGGTATTATAGTGAATATATCACATCAACAGAACAATATTGGGACACATTTACTTCAAAAGATATAATTTCTTATTAGGCTTTTAGGAAAGGATGTGACAATTAAAGGATGCAATTTTGAAAAAGAACCATCTATCAGGTGATAAACTGTAGAAAGTTTTCAGATAACTTTGGTCAGGGAGAAACCTTTGAAAAAGGTAGTGCCAAGAGGTTCTAATGCAGGTCTGTTCCCTCAAATGCACACTGCAACTAGTCTGCAATATTGTTTACCAAATGAAAAGGACAAATTATACCAAATAACAAAGAGAGTAGTACTATTGCTGGAAGGCCTGAACAAAGCCCTACAAGGGCAGTTCACCAATGGAGAATCAAATGCCTTATGCCATAGGCTCAGAGATGATGGTCCACAAATAGAAGTGGATAAAGTATATTTTCTTGAGTATAGTTGGATTTATAAAGAATAGTTGATAGGCTTATTATAGCTAACCTTCTGCAACCTTGACATAGAAATCTTAACTATTAAGAAGCAGGAGCAATAATGAACTTAAATGAAATATGGACTGGTAGTTAGCCACAATAATTCTAAAAATACCAGAAGGGTAAAATGGAATAGGTGGAGGACTGCCCCCCATATCAAAACAGAAGGAGACCCAATAAATGTGTGGGAAATTCATTGATCATACTAATTCCATGCCATACAGTAGTCTTATTTCCATTTAGAATAATAACTACCCTTCAAACAAGTGCATGGACACTGTGGTCCTCCTTCCTAGAGAATGGCCAACAACTAGGTAAAGACATGAAAGTGTTGTTAGGACAAATTGAAATGTGCAAATTGTGAATAAATGACATGTAGAAGTTCATCCACGTGGGTGGAAACCAGACTATACCAATTCATATAGAGTCCTAAAGCATATTACCGTCAAAAAGATTTAAAATACATTTAATACAGATAAGTTGAGAGCTAACCAACAAGACAGATGCTGCATCTAATCCTAAGTGAGGTCTACATACATAGATAATTAGCTGTTTTTAAAAGGAAATGGAAGGTGGAAATTATTGACTACATAGCCAGGTCTTGTTTGGATGAGCAATAGCAGGAGAAACATAAATCAGTTTTGCCACAGAATTTCAGCATAAGTACATGTAAACCAATTGAAGAAAAAGACTGCTGTATCAAAAAAAGCTACCAAAGCTCCTTTTGAAAATGAGAACTTACAGAGCTACTCAAACATGTTAGCATGAGAAAGTTCCACAGAAGACTGCTATGTTGAAAGACTGAAAGAATACATGAGGATCCAGGATGCTTAGATGGATTAACCAAGACAAAGAGGAGAAACACAAGTTTTATCATCAAGTGACTACTTGTGGATAATGACAAGCCAATACCAGACAACAGATCTAGGAACTTTGCTGCTGTACTAAATAGACAAATTAAGTATTACTTTTTTAGGGCAAGGGACTCTAGCTATGCAGTATGTTCAAAATGGCAAATAAGAGATGCAGTGCAAAGGGGCTATGCCAAATTAACTAAAATGTAGTGCTGGGAAGACAAGAAGAAATGGTTCATCCCATCATTCCATTCGGAGCACTTTTCTAAAGGAAGATTAGTGGTAACAGTTAAACAAGGAAATCTATACATGTAGCACCCAAGAAGAATAACAGAGAAATTGGATGAAAGTGAAAAGATAGACTCTATGCTTTAATTAAAGGTTTAGAAACAGCCAGGGAAGATATATACTCTCCCGCTAGGAATTTGGACTTTAGGAAATTAGGCTATAATTTTGTGTCAAAATAAAACGCAAAGCATGAGTACTTTGGCAAGATCAGGAAACATCCAAGGAAAGACCACCAGTATGCTACAAATTCCATTTAGCGAGCGATTTAACTATAAATGGATAGATCTGGTGCTCCTCAAATATGATAGGTACTGAAAGGCAGCTATTTCCCTAAGGAGAACTCTGGAATGGAGACTTAATAACAACTCCACAATGGATTAATGTTCTCTTATTAAAGCTGTTAATATTAACGAGAAAACACAAGCAACCATACTAACTCAGCAGGTCATCCAAATACATCAAGAGAAATATGTGGGACTATTCCAGACCTTGAATTAAGATATAGCTTGAACTAGCCTATAAAACAACTAATGGTCAACTTAGTCCTTACATGTCAAAGCTGGAAGATGCTACAACCTCATAATATGTGAAGCTGGCTAGCCTCCTGACTAGGTCAGGAGTCATGTGGAAAGACTGTTCTATAAGGGTACCTTAGGAATAGATAAAATATATTCCATTGTTTGCTTTGATTGCATGATTATATGTGTTTAAAATTGTTAAGATGTAAACCCTGTTCCAAACAATGAGTAGCTGTATTAAATATGTTGGCTCTATGGAACAGAATTAGAAATAGAGTTGATAGTGATAAGAAGTAAGTGTAGGAAATAATAAAATACTTAGGAATAAGAACCGGTAAGGAAGTATTTTCAGGAGAGAGAAGAAAAAATTAAGTTGTGAATAGTCATGCACCTGTTTAGGGTGGAATGCCATGGTATAGTTAGTTCCTAAGAAGGTTTATGAACAAATCCCTGTTTTTGTCATATGCAAATTAGCCAACCCTAAGTTGTTGATATTGATAGAAATAGCTGGTTGGCAATTGACACAGGTCAATTTAAATTGACATTTAAAAGACAATTAGAGGGAGATACATTAATTAACTCAGCAGTCCACTGATTGGATACTTCTTTTTTTTAAATTTTTTAAAATGTTTGTTTTATTTTTGAGAGAGAGAGAGCATGAGCAGGAGAAGGGCAGAGAGAGAAGGAGACACAGGATACAAAGCAGGCTCCAGGCTCTGAGCTGTCAGCACAGAGCCCAATGCAGGGCTTGAACTCATGAACCCTGAGATCATGACCTGAGCTGAAGTCAGCGTGTAACTGACTAAGCCACCCAGGTGCCCCTGATTGGATACTTCTGATTGGAATATTGGATTTCTCCTACAGGAGAATGGAGAGAGTGGCTGGCCCTTTATTTAAACTAGCCCTTCTCTGGATCTTGAGAATAATACCAAAGGCAATTCTTGTGTGGCATGGACAGATAGAGAGACAGTCTCATCATTTTGAGACAAAGTTAAAGGTGTGAAAACCAAGGGAGATAGGTTGATATATGGAAATTAGCACAAGTCTATCCTTGTGTGTTTTGGCTAATGTGCATGAGCAGTTGTGATTACATAGTTATATCCTTATGTGATGATTAATGCCACTTATTAAATATAATCCTTATTGTTATTGTTATAAATCATTTTATTGCTATGTGTTTTAACAGATTTTAACTAATAAAGTTTCATTCACAAATCAAATAGTGTGTTCTTCTTAAATTACCTGGTGTTGAATTTGGAGGCTACCAAACCAGCATAAAGGAGCCCCACTCAACAGAAGATGGAGTATACTCAGAGAAAGTTTTGTACCAGGATTCTGAAGTTCTAGTTCCTTTTTTTAAATCTTGTTTATTATTTATTTATAGAGAGGATGAGTGGGGGAGAGGGGCAGAGAGAGGGAGAGGGACAGAGAATCCCAAGTAGGCTCCGTGCTGTCAGCACAGAGCTCAATGTGGGGCTTATCTCATGAACCATGAGATCATGACCTGAGGCAAAATCAAGAGTCCAGTGCTTGACCAACTGAGCCACCCAGGCATTCCTGAAATTCTAGTTTGGCTTTGTCAGAAAATCCTGAACAAATCTCTGAAATATAGTCCTTTCTTGTATGTAAGATGAGTTATAATTATTTTTCTGCCTACCTTCAAAGGTAATGAGGAATAACCAAAGTGATAAAGTTTTCAAAGACTTTTGTATGAATATCTGACAATGGGATAATCATGAGATCAGCACTTTTTAGGAATATCTGAAAAATGTCTTCATGACAATACCTGAGAGTCTAGGTGACATGTAAAGATTATCAAATAGTTTAACACCTGTTTTCTTAGAGCTTAGATTAGAGATTAGAGCTTTCTTATTTTACTCCATGTCAAAGTTATAGTTGGGAACTGGCCTAAGTTTCATACTTCTGAGCTCTTTTTTTTAAACCATCAAATTAATTTCTTTTTGGGAGNTAAAATTTTGTTCCTGAGGGGGTTATGTAACTTTGAACATTTATTACCCCACTATTACCCAACTAGATTTTTTATAATGATTTTTAAAATCAAAGTTGACCATTGTGTTCTTGTATTGATAACCTTATCTTAATAGAGTGGAGGTATTTAGCCATTTCTTCTTCCTCTTGGGCATACTTACCTTTTCAAGGACCCTATTCCTCCAGTCCATATTTAAAACTTGTTTTTCTTCTGCCTATGTAACCCTTAGCTCACAAGCTAGCCAGCCAGCCAGCCAGTCAGCCAGCCAAGCAACCAACCAACCAACCAACCAAAAAAAAAAAAAAAAAAAA
>NW_027527161.1:262432-269105 GCF_008692635.1 Crocuta crocuta
TAGCATACCATCAGTCTCAAATGTCTTCAGGGTAATAAAGAATCTTTGAAGGTGATCTCCATTATACCTTTGATGGATGTTAACTGCATTTTATCAAGGTAAGGAAAACCACTGAATTGTCTATCACTTATCACTATTTCATCCTAAAGACCTTGGTAAAATGCTGAAAACATCTCAAAAAGTATTTCTGAGTTTAACATAAGTATTTATGTAAAGTGAACTAGGGAGCCACAGTTATGAAACACAGCTTCAGTGTTTCAGATGCCTTTAATCAAAGATGCTATTAATGATAATAATTCATTTCAAAAAGTATCCAGACAGTGAGCCCTCCATGATTATTGAGCACCATGGTCCCAGGATGAAGGATGGAGTCATTTGTTATGTGTTATAGAAGTTTTCCTTCAGATCACTCACTTTGCTTGTAATTATATATTCACTGATGTGATCATTTACTTAATGTCCACAACTAGCTTGTAAGCTTCATGAAGGTAGGGTCAGTGCCTGTTTTCTGTATCGCAAACACCTAGAACAGTGCTGAATAAACATTTTTGGAAAGAATGAGTACTTTTCCATCAACAAATCAGATGGTAAGTATTTTCCCCTACTTCTCTGTCCATAAAGAAAATATGCAGAGGCTGTGTGTACTTCAGATAAATAAACCTGCTTTTTTTTTTTTTTGAGGCCTATTGAACCATTTGTTGGTGAGAGGATTAAGTGGTAGAAAAATACCAACTCTCACTCTGCTATGCTGGATTCTGGAGGGCATAACCTCTCCTGAAAGCAGAGAAGAGCTCAGCTTACCTCTTTCTGGTGGTATTTGATTGCCACCTTTAGCTTGGCCAGGTCATGGTACTTCTGAGGGTCAAGCTCTTCACTGTGGTCATCTCGATGGTTGAGGATGATCTCCAACTCCCGGGAGCTCCGAGCTTGGTCCAGCAGATCTTTGGCAAAGAGCTTGCACTGCTGGGAGAGCTCCTCATACTCGGCCTTGAACTCATTCTCCACCTTGCTGAGCTCCTTGAGCTCCCAGCCCAGACGGAAGGCAGTTAGGATGGGGTCCTCGCTTGATAAGGCAATGAGTGAGGGGCTTGCTAGAGCTTTATAGATGTTCAGCCGAGAGCGGGAGTGGCGCAGACTGTCTACCTCTGAACTGGACACACACTCC
Source organism: Crocuta crocuta (assembly GCF_008692635.1). NCBI lineage: Eukaryota > Metazoa > Chordata > Mammalia > Carnivora > Hyaenidae > Crocuta > Crocuta crocuta. The sequence continues at coordinate 263,598 of NW_027527161.1, forward strand.
ACACAGTTGCAGCGGATCTGGTGGGGCCGTGGAATAGTGACCCGTTTTTGAACAAGCAATTTGATGATTTCATAGTTGTTGGTGTGGGCGGCCAGCATGATGGGAGTGATGTCTGGTGTGAACTCAGAGAACTGGGTATCCATCATCAGAGTGGGGACCTAGGTACAATAAAATAAAGGCATAACGGTCAGGATTAAGGCTAGGAGAGAGAGGGAGCATAATGCATTAAATTTTAGTGATTCAGGAATTGGAGTCACCTTTCTTTTGCCAATGACACTCATCATCATAGCTATTTGTGGAATACTAACTATATGGCAGGCATATAGCACTTTACATATATTTATTCATTTAATCCCCACAACCTCGTAAGGTAAATATTCTCCTCAAATGAAGAAGCTGAGGCACACAGAAGTTAAATTATATACCCAAGCTTACATAGCTTTTAGTAACTGAGCCAAGATTCAAACTCAGGCAATAGGACTCTAGAGCTTGCTTCTTAAAATTATGCAACCACAATATGCCCAATTTCATCTGAGGCACAATGGAGGATATAGAGAAGAGAGGGAAATTTTTTCTTAACCTTCTGGAGTTTAGTTGGGTGGGTCAGACTTATATAAAATTGGTAAGTAGGAATACATAGTAACATGTGTTCAGTTCTAAGTGAATCTTAAAGACCATGCCACTAAATCAAGCCCTGGAGGCTGAAGAAAAGAAATCTCAAGCAGTTACATTGACTTTGTAGGTATATAGGACTTCAGGAGACCAAAGATCAAGGTCAGATAGAGTTCTTCCAACTCCCTGTAGGTCCCAGCAAGATAGAGAGAATCTCTTATTGTCAGAAAGAAATACTCTGTAAATGAGGACCTTTTGGCTTGGGTGAGGCGTTACCAATAGCTAAAGGGACTTTTGGTAACACTGTTATATCCATGATTTAATGCTTGTTGTAAATAGCAGTTATTGGTGAAAGGTATGGGGTTCTTTGAGTATCAAGGGACATTTTTGGGTGAGTTTGCAGAACCTGCAGTGATCAATGATCATTGCTCAAAGGATAAAAAAAATCTTTTGGCTGCAAAATGTGTGTTTTAGTCATATATGGAATTTGAGAAACTTATCAGAAGACCATAGGGGAAGGGAAGGAAAACTGAGCTACAAACAGAGAGGGAGGCAAACTATAAGAGACTCTTATAAGAGACTCTTTAAAGAGACTCAGAGAATAAACTGAGGGTTGATGGGGGTAAGGGGTTGGGTGGGCAGGGAAAATGGGTGATAGGCATTGAGGAGGGCACTTGTTGGGATGAGCACTGGGTGTTGTGTGTAAGTGATGAATCACAGGAATCTACTCCTGAAGCCAAGACTACACTGTATGTTGCCTAACTTGACAGTAAATTATTAAATACATAAATAAATGGTAAAAAAAAAGATGGAGTCAAATTATGGAAAAAGTCCAAATGTCCATTGACTGATGAATAGATAAAGAAGGTGTCGTATATATATACACACACAATGGAATACTGCTCAGCAATGAAAAGAATGAAATCTTGCCATTTGCAATGACATGGATGGAACTAGAGTGTATTATGCTAAGCAAAATAAGTTGGAAAAAGACAAATATCATTTCACTCATACATGGAATCTAAGGAACACAATAGACGAACATATGAGAGGGGACGGAAAAATAAGAGAAACAGAGAGGGAGGCAAGCCATAAGAGACACTTAAATAAGAGAACAAACTGAGGGTTAATGGAAGGAGGTGGGTGGGGGATGGACTAAAAGGGTGATGGGTATTACCTTTTAGTAATAGGTAATACTACTATTAGTTAATTAATTTTTAATGTTTATTTATTTTTGAGAGACAGAGAAAGGGACAGAGCATGAGTGGGGGAGGGCAGAGATAGAGGGAGACACAGGATCAGAAGTAGGGTCCAGACTCTGAGCTGTCAGCACAGAGCCCGACTCAGGGCTCAAACTCACAGACTGTGAGATCATGACCTGAGCCAGAGTAGGATGCTTAACTGACTGAGCCACCCAGGAACTCTATGCTTTATTTTCTAACTGGAAGTCTATACCTCTCAATCCCCTTCAGGGTAGAATTTCTTAAGGTTTTAAATGTTGGCTCAGAAAAGCTAAAGATAGTGTGGAGTCCAAGCAAAATACATATATGAGGTGATTTAGGCTTGAGTAAATCAGTTTGTGACCTTTGAGCTAACATAGAAATTGTGAGATGGAAGGGTAGGAGAGGAAGCTGGACATTTAGGCAGAGGCCAGATAATGAAAGGCCTCATATGTTATGTTAAGGAACTTAATGTTATCTGTTAGTGATAGAGAGCTACTGAAGAGTTTTAATCAAGGAGAGTGGCACAGTTGAACAAGTGTCTTACAAAGGTTAGTATGGCCCAAGTGTGTGGAATGAACGGTGTTAAATATGCTTGTAAATGTTTAATAAGCAGCTCTTCATTAAAAAAATCTTGATTTGTAGTGTTTGCCAGTTTCTGTGGTGTGAGTGGGTACTCTCCCATTGCAGCCAATTTCAAGCTACCAATATAATCAGATAACACACAGTTAGGAATAGATGTGTACAACCAACTCTTACCAGCTGGTGTAAGCCAGCTCCAACATATCACTGGATGAGTTTCAGAAAGATAAGACTAGTTAAAAGATGTCATTGGGGCGCCTGGGTGGCTCAGTCAGTTAAGCATCCAACTTTTGCTCAGGTTATGATCTCCTGGTTCATGAATTTGAGCCCTTTGTTGGGCTCTGTGCTGAAAGTTCTGACAGAGCCTGGAGCCTGCTTTGGCTTCTGTGTCTCCCTCTCGCTCTTCCCCTTCCCTGCTTGCACTCTGTCTCTCAGGAAATGAATAAAACATTAAAAAAATTTAAAGAAAGATATAATTAATCCAAATGAAGAGATGGTGGGTCTTAAGCTAGACAGTAATTCTAAAATGGATTTAAGACATTCATTGGATGTGTCAGGTAGTATTGGAAGAAGAAGAAATCAAAGATGTAAGGTGTCAGGGTTGTATGCTTGATTGAATAGTGGTGTCATCAGCTGAGATAGTGAAATACAGGAGGAAGAGCAGGTTTAGGGTTAAAACAAGTTCAATTTTGGACATGTTAAATTTGAAGTACCTATTGGAACAATAGCAGGAAATTGTAGAACTCTAGAATGAATCTTGAAGGAAAGGTCAAGGCTGAAGAGCTGAAAACACAGATGTGAGAGAGTATTCAGACTATACAAGTAGTTGAAACCAAGGGAATAAATAGGATCGGACTCAGCCTGGCCCAGCTCCCCCACAACAGTCTGCTGATCTACCCCAAAGAGTGGGCCCAGCCCATTTCCAGAGCAAGTGAAGCTTGAGGTAGGATGTGCTCAAGTAGTCAGTCTCTGGCTCCTCCATTCCAAATTGCAATCACTGGGGTCGTGCATTAAAACATTCTTTGTTCTGTTAGTTTCTAAGTCCCAGCTTCTTCCCCACTTGTGCTTTCCTTTGTTAAATAAGATTTCGCCCTGCATCTTAATCTGAGTTTCTGTTCATGTAACCAGCCTAATAGTTCAGATCTAGTGTATTTTCTGGATTATCCGTGCTTTAGTTGTCTTTGAGCTATACAAGTCTATAATTGTAATTGTAATATTGTAATATTTCTTGTTTAGTGAAATGCAATTGATCATTACGTTATGCATCTATTTGTAAATTTCTCTGCATCTATTTGTAATTTTTTTCAGCATTCCTCATAGCCTATCTCAGGGGTCAGCAAACTTTTTCCATAAAAGGCCTGCCTGTAAATAGATTAGGCTTTATGGGCCATACAGCTCTGCCCTTGTAGCAGGAAAACAGCCATAGGCAATATGGAAATGAATGGGTGTGGCTGTACTCCATAACATTTTCTTTACAAAGACAGGTGACAGGCTGAACTTGGTGTGCAGGCCAGAGAATGCAAATCTCTGGCCTCCTGGATCCCTCACTAATTAATGAATTAAATAAAATATTTGACATGAGTTTACTTTAAATTTGTATAAGGATCATGATTTAACCTTTTTTTTTTTTTTTTTAGAGGGAGAGAAACAAGAGCACCGCAAACCCAGTAGGAGAAGAGAAATAATAAAAATCAAGGCAGAAATAAACAATATAGAAACCAAAGAAACAGTTGAACAGATCAATGAAACCAAGAGTTGGTTCTTTGAAAAAATAAACAAAATTGACAAACCTCTAACCAGGTTTCTCAAAAAGAAGAGAGAGCACTCAAATAGACAAAATCATGAATGAAAATGGACTTATTACAACCAACCCCTCAGAAATACAAGCAAGTATCAGGGAATACTATGAAAAATTATATGCCAACAAATTGGACAACTTAGAAGAAATGGACAAATTCCTAAACACACACTCACTACCAAAATTCACACGGGAAGAGATAGAAAACTTGAACAGACTTATAACTAGTGAGGAAATCGAATCAGTTATCAAAAATCTCCCAACAAATAAGAGCCCTGGGCCAGATGGCTTCCCTGGGGAATTCTACCAGACATTTAAAACAGAATTAATACCCATTCTTCTCAAACTATTCCAAAAAATAGAAACCGAAGGAAAACTTCCAGACTCATTTTGTGAAGCCAGCACATAAAAAAAATTATCCACCAAGATCAGGTAGGATTCATTCCTGGGTTACAGGGCTGGTTCAATATTCGCATATCAACCAATGTGATACATCACATTAACAAAAGAAAAGATAAAAACCATGTGATCCTGTCAATAGACGCAGAAAAAGCATTTGACAAAATACAGCATCCCTTCTTAATAAAGACTCTAGAGAAAGTCGGGATAGAAGGAACTTACTTAAACATCATAAAAGCCATCTATGAGAAGCCCTCAGCTAACATCATCCTCGATGGGGAAAAACTGACAGCTTTCCCCCTGAGATCAAGAACATGACAGGGATGTCCACTCTCACCCCTGTTGTTTAACATAGTGCTGGAAGTCCAAGCACCAGCTATCAGACAACAAAAGGAAATAAAAGGCATCAGAATTGGCAAAGAAGTCAAACTTTCACTTTTTGCAGACGATATGATACTCTACCTAGAAAACCTGACAGGCTCCACCAGAAGCCTACTAAAACTCATCCAAGAATTTTAATAATCCTTTAACAGCCATTATGTGTTCATATTGAGGTCAAGTAGAAAATCCAATTTTATTCTTTTCTTATCAAGTTTTGCCTTCTCTTTGAACTCCAAAAGTATACTGAATGTTCTTGGACTTCCCATTAAAAATTATGATTTTTAAAAGGAAAAGTGAAGAAGGGGAAGCAAATCAACAGAGGAAGAACTTAGGTTTCATTCATATTATCTATAACTGTATTTCTAAAGAAACTTGGTGCATGAACCAACTTGATTGAGTTTTAAAATTTGCCATGATGTGGGCTTAGGGCATGGCCCCTAAAGAAGTTACTTTGCCTGTCTCTCCCTGGGGCTTTGCATTCAGGCCCTAATGAGTTTGCTCCTGGATCTACCCTAG
>NW_027527161.1:269252-281527 GCF_008692635.1 Crocuta crocuta
GTCAAAAAGCTAGCATTATATTCTAGGATCCTTTTGGATTAACGAGCTCAGAACAGAGCTGTGCTAGGCTCAGACATCATCACATAAAATACAGTACAGTGAACAGAGAATATAAAGTCAGCTTCTTTATATTTTCACCTAAATTCTATTGCCAGAGGATACAGAGGAGTAGATAATGCTCCACCTAACCCACTCTCAGGATTGACCAGAGCTTTTACAAGGTTATTATACTCAAGGGGCCCAAATGATACATTCATATCCATTAACTTCATTACTGGACACAATCTGCTAATTGGAATTTTTCTGAACACTATTGTTACCAGCCTTAGGCAGGCACCCTTGCTAGAGTTTATCGCAAGCTTCTGAAATTAAACCTCTCATTTGTAATTAATGGGCAGACTCTTATCAGGGGCCACCTCATTCATACCCACAATGCCGTCTGGTCATAGGTCAAACCTCTCCATAATTTGCACTTCCTCATGCAGCTGGCCTGATAGCATCATGTTGGAAATGAATCTCCCATCTTGTGCCTGGATTTGGTGAAATTGTAATACTTCTTTTTCCTCCTGCTGGATCCCCTCCTCCCCGCCTCCAACATGCCATATTAAATCAACATTCAATCTTTTTCAGCAGTCCCAGGGACTGTGGGAAATGAAATTTCATTTCTCTGTATTACTCGAAAGATGAAAAACACCAGTATCTAATCATGTCACATTACCAGCTGTCCAATATGCCTTACCTGTGAGGTCAGTTAGCTAGTAGTGGTGATATGTGAGCTACTTTGGAGCAAGCATTGGCATCAGATGGGAAATAATCTGTTTCCCAGAGTCTGATAAAAGCAGGACCATAAAAATTAAGATTTGCTGGATCATCTCAGCTGATTTCAAGCCCAAACTATATATAATCTAGATTGGAATACTAAAATGAAAAAAAAAAAAACTTATTTGGGGACAATGTTACAGATCTCATGTGGTTTATTTATTTATTTATTAATGTTTTATTTATTTCTGAGAGAGAGAGAGAGANGCGAGGCTCGAACCCACCAACCGGGAGATCATGACCTGAGCCGAAGTCGGACGCCCAACCGACTGAGCCACCCAGGCGCCCCTCATGTGGTATTTTCAAAAAGTCAATATTAATATGTAAAAATCAATAGTATATATAACAATGGCCAGCATTAGCCTGATAAGCAGGGATAAACATAATACTAATGGCTATTGGTTATCAAACACTTTCCATATACCAGGCACCATGCTGGAATATCTCATTTAGTCCTCACCATGATTCTATTCTATACGAATAGCAATTATCCCCATTTACACTTGAGGAGACCCGGTCATAGAGAAGATAAGTACCTTGTCCAAGGTCATAAGGCTAGGAAGCAGAGTGGCCAGAGCTTGAACCCAGGCAGTTTGGCTCCAAAGTCTGTATCATTAACCACCATACTACTTCACCTCCAACAAGCAAAATACCAACTATTTTATTTTATTACATCAATAAACAAATCTACAATCCTAACATTGAATATTCAGATATATCATAAGTATATATTATAGGGTTTATTGGCTATTAATTAACCTCATCGACTAATGTTCTACTTTAAACCCAGATAGATAAATATGATGTAGCATTGCTCAGTGGAATCCTACAAAACCATTCTCGATTTCTCATCAGACGGGGGGGGGGCTCTTCATTTTTCAAAAAGATAAAAAATAAGTCTATGAGAAAATATATATAGCTAATTCCATAGGTTATGAGCATTTGTAATTTTAATTTTCTAGTTGGAGGAAACCTAGAAAGGCATTTTTCTCAAATCTAGATTGTTACAAAGTGTAAATGAATCATTCCATACACTTTTCTTTGCAAAATATGAGTTATAATGAATGATGGGAGCCATTGACTCCAAATGTAAGGTGCACCTTTTGGATAGAGATTAGAAATGAAGGAGGAGGTAAAAGAAAGCCAAGATAGAAAGGACATACACTGTGGGTGGCTTTTGAGAAGGGTACCGTTGAGATATGACATTTCTTAGGAAAATAGTGAAAATGATGCAGTGAGTCAAAAATAAGTAAATCAGGAGATGTAGGTTATTATGGAGATGGAAAAAATGTCAGAAGTGAAGGACTGGTCATTGTGTCTCTTTGCACAATGGAATGGAGCCCAGATCTGCCACTGTGAGTGTAGTTAGCTTTTCAGAGAGCCCTATGGTGGAGCTTGANCGCTATTGTTCTTGGTTCATTTTTTTATGAATGTTATTAAATTTTTTTTAAATATTTATTTATTTTTGAGAGAGCATGAGTGGGGGAGGGAGACAATTCTTTGTTATGGGGCTTGTCCTGTGCACTGTAGGATATTTAGCAGCTTCCCTGGTCTCTACCCACTAGATGCCAGTAGCAGCTCTCCCTTCCCCTAGATTTTACAACCAAATATATCTCTGGGCATTGCCAAGTGTCCTCTGGGAGGCAAAATCACCCTGGTTGAGAATTGCTGCTCTAGGCTATGAGGCTTCTTTGGCAGTGTGCTGACTGGAACAGGGAGAGTCAGAACTAGCTAGAATTCACCACACCAGTCTTAGGCTCTTCTCTCCAATCCACCTGAGGATTGCAACACACTCCCATCAGTACACTGGCTCACAGGGGTAAGAATTCTCAATGTCTGGAAGGACAGGGAGTGAGAATGCCACTAATTTCCACAGGAGAGTTTACTGGAATTTTATTTTCAGGAGAATATGAAGTTTTGAAAATTCTAGAGGAGTGTTGTGCATTATGATGACCACTAGCCACATTTGGCTACTTTAATTAAAATTAAATAATATTTTATTCTTCAAGTAATATTTTAAAATTTTAGTTCCTCAGTCACACTGTCTACATTTCAACTACTCAGTAGCCATATGTTGGCCACCCTATTGGACAGAATAGATAAAACCAATTTCTATCATGGTAGAAAGTTCTATTGGAAACATCTCTAGAAGATTGATAATCACCAGATGAGAGACTTGCTGAAACAATCTAGAAATGCCTTAGCAATGGGTGATAGCAAACATTTACCAAATTCTTAAAAATATGCTAGAAACTTTGCTAAGCACTTAACATGTATTATCTCATTTATGAGGTAAGAACTGCCATTATTTGTACTTAATAGATAAGAAAACTGAGGCTCATAAAGGTAAAGTGACTTGTCTAAGGCTATACAGCTATCAAATGGAGGAGCCAGGACTTTAATCCAAGAAGTTTCAATCCAGAGCTTGGGTTGTTAACAAGGATGTGATATGGACTCAAGGTGGTAGAATTCTGGGCGTCTGGCATCAGAAGCAGCCAAGACATGCTAGTTGTGGACAAGAGAGGTTTCTTAATATGTGGATGGAATAGTGTATCTAGAGAGTGTGGATGTACACAGAGGCTTAGGAGGCAGGTGGTTGGTATTGTAGAGGTCTGGAAACATGAATGGGGGTACTGGATAAGGATATAAGCTAGGGACTCACTTCCTGGAATTAGTCCAGGATATCTCAACCTTGGCACTCTTGACATTTGGGCCCAGATAATTTTGTTGTGGTGGTGGTGGGGGGTGTTATGCTGTTCATTGTAGGATGTTTAGCTGCATTCCTGGCCTCTAATCCTTTGATAGCGGTAGCTCCTCCTCCCCAAGAGTGACAACCAAAAACATCTCTAGACATTATCAAATATCCCAGATCTAAGAGTCCCCATGAATAGGAGCAGGATGAGTTGTGGAGCCTGTACTAGAAGAGTCACCCTATGGGAATGATGTATCTTAATCTAGAGATGGTGGTATTGAAGGGCTACAGAGGCAGGGAACTATGCAGCTCATTATGGAGATCACCTTCCCATGGCACGATACTATTATTCTATTATCCTTAGCACATGCATAACATGGCATCAGCACAGTAAGGGCCTTTGATTATCATCCAAATGGAAACTCCATGAGTTACGGATGTTCCAGAGTTCCAGACAAACACAAGACAAACCTACAATGACTGCCATTCATGGCAGGAAACATATTTTATGGTTGGTGTTGCTGGAGGCACCCTCGGGAATTATGTATTTAGGCTCGTGCTTCTTGAACTTCCCACCTGGGATTTCTGAGTGGCTTCTCTCAGAAACACCCATGCAACAAGGAGCCCCTCCCTCTGTAGCAGGGCTTGGCTAAAGTTGGGAAGCCTTTGAGAAAAGAAGCTTGAGCCTGCATAATGCCAAGAAGCTTAGGTCCACCTAGCACAGGCATTTCAGCAAAGCTCATTTCAAGAATCTTTTTTCTTTAGCAGAAACACAGGATTCAAAAGTCTGGGGTGGCTGTGGCAGCATACATCATTAGGAACAGTTGATTATACAGTATGCAGTGGCCAAGATTAAATGATGGGTAATTTAATGAGTTGTGTTTTAAAAAAGATGTAACTTTTGGTTGATAGGAAAAGCAGCTTAAATCATTGTGTGATTGAACCTATGCCCATCATGTTGACTCCATCAATCACAAGCAAGTTCTTTCCAAACACAGTCTTTGACAAGCAAAGGTTTACTAATATCCATATAATGTACTGCATTTACTCATATATTTTCCCTCTATTGAATTTTGAGAGGAAAAACTCAAGAAAAACATCTCCCCCCCGCCATAAGTTCTTCCTCTCTCTGACATTACTTTTAATTTTATTGCTTTGAGCAGGCAGCTGCATTTCCAATAGTGCCTTCTCAAAAAGAATGTCTTTTATTCTTGTCAGAACAGACTAAGTGTTAAAGGAAAGGGGCAGGAGCTTGGTTGCCTCTGATTGGAGATGGGAGAAGGGAGAGCTACTTTGGGCTTCTACTGCACGGCTACTGTCACTTCTGTCTCTTGACTATCTTTCTCCTAGTACACTTCCAGGCTAAGGGTGTAGGCTGTGTGTCTCCCTAGAGAAAGCTAAGCTAGGTGCTTATCACTACTGAGTTAGGAGGGCATCAAATGCCTTGTCCTTATTTCCCTGAAGTCAAACATGCCCGAAATCTGAAATGTGGAAAGGCAAAGACATTTCAAATGTAAGGTTGACCTTTCAGTCACTTGTAAAGCATTTTCCTCTCTCTGAAAGATCCATGTAATCGGATACCTTAGAGTTTCAATGACATCTTTCAATCTGCGGCACTTTTTCAGGAATGCAAGTCAGGGCTAATGGAAGGAATTTAGAAGGAATTGGGGCTCTAAATTAAATTCACTACTGCTTAAGTTTCTCCTTCATATTCAGTTTATAGGGGACAGGAATCCCAAAGAGTGCTGAAATGTTGCAAGAGGCAGTGATTGAGGCTCCCATATGTGTGATTATTCCACACCCCTCAATGTGTAATGGAAATAAGACTCAGCTCTCAGAGTGCTCCATAGATGTGGGGGATTTGTGTATTGTCAGAAAAAAAGCAGCAAAGGTGATCGGGTATGCCAGGAGGAGGCTTAGCTCCCAGAAAACTTTTCTTCATCTGTGGTCTCATAAATACCATTCATTCACAAATCTCAGATTTATGGGGACCCTGGAGGTCCCAGGCATACATTTGAAGAGTCTGGGGCTACTGACACTTGCACAGAATTGTCTTGGGATTTCTTTCATATCCTGCCAAAGGCTCTGCTCCATCAAATTCACATTGGGGTGCTTAACTCCTTCTGAGGCTAGAGGTTACTGCACCTTGGATTGATTGCCGTGACAGAGAAATGGTCTAGATTGCTACTATGTTTCACTTAATCCTGATGATTCTCTGATTAAGTTCACAGTGCACCCCACCCAAACAGATATCCACCAGAACTTCAGAAGTTTTATTCTAGAAATGTATCAATGCCATCATTNTAAAATATATAAGGACTTTGTATTATTGCCTTTGTACTATACCAATTATATGTCATGTATAGTACCTATTTAATGTGGCTTTATAAAGTAGTTTTAGAATAGTTTCAAAATATTGTTGATTTCCTCATAGTATCCTTGTGATATTCTTTAGTACTATCCCTTTGCTTTACAGTGGTAAGAGGTTAAACTCTAAAGAGGTTAAGTAATTTGCCCAAGGCTACATAAACAGTTGAGGAATGGAATCAACATGTGAACTCCACTCTAAGATTTTGTTCATCATATTATGTGCCACAGCCTGTATACACATAGCAAAATCTCAGGGTTGGAAGAGATGCTGGAGATGACATAGCCCAGCCTTGTAATAGATGGCTCGTAATCCCTTTGATAACACTCCTGCCCAATTATGGAGCCCTTTATTAAGAATGCTTTCATGAGTAGTGACATGGCATGCAACAGGCTGTGAGGATGTACTCCCTCCTATATTTTGACTTCATCTTCATAGGAGGGGCAGCTATGACTGTGGTTGGTTCATTAGCTAACATGTAGTTTTTTTGTCAATACTTAAGAGCTACACATCGTCAAGATGACTGGCTAGGAGATAGTTGCCCAGATCAAGGCTAATGGAGCCTCACTGTAAGGCATCACTCTGGAAGCTCAAGTGGTGGTTCTGGTAGGCATACTTCTGGAGGACGAGGCTACTCTTGGTCAGTGTGGGGTGGAGGCCCTGGCAAAGGCCTCCAAAAGTAGCTGATCACATGTGTGGAGGTGAAGTCCATGGTACCCTGGCCTGTACTGGGAAAGTGTGAGCCAGACTCCCAGAGTAACCAAAAAGGAGGAAAAGGAAGAGTAAGGAGAAGAGGAAATGATAATGGGGTATATCAGCAATGTATGTAGTACTGTCACTTCATCCATGTTATACTCACCATTGGCAATAAGTTCACCAATGCTAACTCTTTTTTTCTAGGTTTTATTTTGAGAGAGAGAGAGAAACCACAAGTCAGGAAGGGAAAGAGAGGGAGAGAGAGAATCACAAGCAGGCTACATGCTGTCAGCACAGAGCCTGATGTGAAGCTCAAATCCACAAACCGTGAGATCATGACCTGAGCTAAAGTCAGATGTTCAACCAACTGAGCTACCCAGGAACCCTCACCAATATTAACTCTTAAGTGCTTTGTGGTACTGACTTTGGTGAGTAAAGCCATTTGGTTCAGTCTGCCTTGCTTAAAAAAAAAAAGCATCCTTTCCTATCTTATATTTCATTCCGTCTTGGTACAAGGTGGCTTCTTGCTCATCTGATCAATTTCAGATGCTGGTTCAAGGAAATATTTCAGCCTAGTTCCCAAAGAAGGAGTTTGGGATTGAGAATGCCAATTCAGTATTTTTATTAGGCCACACTGTTCTGTTTGCCTACTGGGTTGTGTTCTCCAATCCTGAAGACCAAGAGGGATGGAATTGATACTACCAGTTGAATCATTTAGTTGAAATTATGAATTCAGGATTCTTCCTAGGTAGTTTAAGTGAAAAAAAGTAGTGGGAATCGCCAAAGAATGATTTTCAGGTAAAGATAGCCTAGAGCTTATTTGAGTCACTTCCCCTAAATAAGATCTATAGCATTTACTCTGAAGTCATTTCTAGGATCGAGAGAACAGTTTCCATTCTGATCAGACAAGCTATTACCCATAGAAGCTTAGTACTTACCGCAGAATATATGAGTTCACCTTGTACTGTTTCCGGTTTACAAATGGTAACCAGCTAATTTAGAAACCATGTCAGTTTCTGATTAAAATGATGGAAATTTTAACACTGGAAGAAAGAAAGCCCTCAACAGGGAAGGCAGAAAAATAACTGCACAAAAGCCAAGCCAGCGCTCACTAATGGGTACCCTCTTAGAAGTCCGAGGGAAGGTTATTTGGCTGGTAAAAGCTCTGAATTATGATCACATCTATATAATGGATTCAATATTAGGATTAGTATTAGGGGCTGTTAGGTTTGGTTTTTAGACACAAATATATTTCAGTTTTGGAGAACATATTTTAATGCTCTTCTGCACTAAATGCACTAACCTAGAGTCAAAGATATTGTCACTTAGACATTTTTGTGGCCTTATATCCTTGGGTCTGTAGATACCTGTCATCTAACAAGGGAGATTTGTTTCATGGGATTAATATAAGTCTTTTGGGGCACCATGGATATTGGAAACGTTGCCTTGAATTTTTTTATAGCAAATACCAGCTCCTTAAAATAACAAATTTTGACTGCAAGAAGGTTTGTATATCTTTGGAATGTCTATCCTCTTCACCAAGAGCTGATATTTATTTAGCCTATAAGATGAAGGATTTAGATTAGATAGAAGGAAGACAGATTCCAGAATGGGTGACTATAGAACGTCATAAAATTTCCTCTGGGTGGCTTTAAAGACAGAATTTTTTAAAAATTTATTTGAAAGAGAGAGAGATAAAGGAGGGGAGAGAGAGAGAGAGAGAGAGAGAGAGAGGCAGGCAGTGGGAGACAGAGAGATTCCCAATCAGTCTCCACACTCAGCATGGAGCCTGACACAGGGCTTGAACCCATGACCCTGGGATCATGATCTGAGCTGAAATCAAGAGCTGGACACTCCACTGACTAAGCCATCCAGGTGCCCCTAAAGACAGAGTAATTTTAATGTAGTGTAAACAATACTTGATTGAAAGTCAAAAGTTATGCATCTTGGTTATGCTATATAAGTCAGTCTGTTGAGCCTGGATAAATCACTTCCCTCTATGAGTCTCACTGTTTACATCTATAAAATGGGGAGGAGGTGGACTAGACAATCTTTCCAGGTCTGACATTCTGTTCATCTCGCTTATTCAAAAAACCACTTATTGTGACAATATGAATGGACTTAAGGCATTATACCAAGTGAAATAAGTCAGAGAAAGACAAATACTGTATAATCTCACTTATATGTGGAAACTTATAAAAAAACAACAACAAAACTCATCAATACAGAGAACAGACTGATGATTGCCAGAGGAAGAGGGTAGGAAGTAGGGGAAATGGTTGAAGTTGGTCAAAAGGTACAAGCTTCCAGTTATAAAATAAATCAGTCTTAGGGATATAATGTACAGCATGGTGATTATAGTTAGTCATATTGAATTAATATAATTTAATACTGGATTGTATATTTAAAAGTTGCTAAGAGAGTAGATCTTAAAAGTTTTTATCAGAGAAAAAAGTGAACTATGTGTGGTGATGGATGTTAACAAGATTTATTGTCATGATTGTTTTGCAATATATACAAACATAAAATCATTATGTTGTTTACCTGAAACTAATGTGTTGTTTTACATCAATTATATCTCAATAAAAACATTTATGGAGTAAATGGCATGTTCCAAAAGCTATTCTAGGCACTGGGGATTCAAAAATGAACAAAATATACAATGCCACTTCTCTGGAGACTGATATAGGCAACAAGCATATATGTTAGGTGGTGATAAGTGCTACTAATAATCTTGAAGCAGGGAAAGGGGGTAGGGAGCAATGGTGAAGGTGTTATTTTTATATAGAGAGATCAAGGAAGGTCCACCTAATAAGGTAGCATTGAAGCAAATATCTAAAGGAAAGAAGGGATCCAGCGATGTAGCTATTGGATGAGGAACATTTCAAGCAAAGGCACTGAGGCTAGACCATTCCTACAAGAGGTGACTATTGCTGGAGCAGATAGAGTGAGAGAGAGTGGTAGGAGATGAGAGAAAAGATCAGAGGGCCAGATAATGCAGGGGTTTAGAGGCATTGGAAAGGGCTTTGGAGGGTTTGACCAGAATGACATGGTCTGCCTTATGTTTTCAAAGGGTGACTGACACTGGGAAAAGACTAGATTGTGTGGCGCTGAGAGGAAAAGCAGCGAAATCAGTTAGGAGGCTATGATAATCATCCAGGTAAGAGGTAATGGTGGCTTGGACTAGGGTATGGTGGTAAGGGTAGTGAGAAATGGTCAGATTCTAGGGTAGTCTGGAGTGATTCAAGGCTTAAAGTTTCTTGTCATGGAAATCTCACGATTTCCTCTATTTTTTGAGGCCCTTCCAGATATTATGAGTCTATAATTGCAGTTTACATACTTCAATCACAAGAAATTTTTGTTTATCCCCTTTCTGAAACCCCCAAATTCCTAGCTCTTCTTAAATCAAAGTGGAAAAAAAAGTCCCAAGTAACAATGGAGGTTGTCGGTACCATCATGTCGGTCTAGAGAGTGCTTCCCCTCTTTGAGTTTGTTAAGGTTGTTTTATTCTAGGGCTAAAAGCCATTTTATTGACCGCAGGACAAGATGACACTAAAAGTTTCTACATTATCAAGAATCTTTCTGGCATATCCGTCAAGGTTGTCTGACCATCTTATTTTGACACAGGTATTGTGTACTGTCTGTGTCCCCAAAACATTCTTAATCTAGATGATCATGTCAGCATGACATCAAGTAAAAACTTTGGAAACTATTCTATTTATCTAATCAATGTAGACAGTTTGGAGAGTTTAGACCAGAAATAGTATAACTTGTAATGTTACATTTCTTCTCTCATATGTTTCCTCCCTACTAAAGAAATTCAGAAAAATGTTTTCCTGTATAATTTGATACTTTCATTTTTTTTGAAGTAGCAATTCTGCTGCCAATGAAGTCAGGGCAAAGAATGGATTAAATGGATTTTTGCCATTGCTTAGGTGTAAGAAATCATTCCTCTGCTAAAGACTAACCCTTCTTCCTGTTTCTGTCTTATTTCTACTTCCCTTGTGCTTGAGGCATAGGCCTGTCTAGTCCCTTTTATGCCTCCAACTTGGTAAACTGTAGCTATAAGAGCCATATAAACTTTCTTTCCTTTGAACAAAGGTGCTTAGGCAGTAAACTAGAAACTTAAAAGTAAAGGAATGATTAAGCATAAATACTCTTTCATTCAGGCTTTCTCACACCAGAGCAACATTATGATATTTTAAGCATCACTGAAAACAATTGTATATTTTTATGCAAAAAAGTTAAAAGACCTAGAATACAATTAGCTTTGCTCTTTGCTTCAGACTTGATGTAAAACTGAGTAAATCACTATTCTCTAATACATCAGGGCAAAAAATTTTAAATAATGACTGAAGTGCTAAATGACCTTAATATACAAAGAGTTGAGACAAATCAGTAAGAAAAAGACTCTAATAGGAAAATGGGTTCAAAAATGAACACCTGATTCACAGAATAAAACACATTGCTTACAACATGAAAGCATGTGAAATCCCACTTATAATAAAAATTCAAATGTAGAACAATAATAAGATAGCATATTTAACTGTCAGATTGACAAAGATTTCCTAAAATCATTGATTTTTTTTGCAGTCTATGATTCCAAGGATGTGAGAACAAGGCATTCTCAAACACTGCTGGTAGGAGAGAAATTTGGCAATAGAAATCAAAATTAAATAATGCACATACCCTGTGATTCCATAATCTCATTACTAAGAATTTCCCTTACAGATATAATCACACAAGTGTTCAAAGACACACATGCGTGGGCACGCACACACACGCACACACACACACACATACTCACACACATGGATATTCACCAAAGTATTGTTTAGAAAAGCAAAATTCAAAAATCTAGATGTCCGTGAAACAATTTAAATGTTCATTAATAGAAGAATGGTTAAATAAATATGGCATATTTGTATGATATAATGCAATATTGTCATTAAAAAGAATATGGTAAAGATTCTTCACAGGGAAAGATGTCCACAATGTGTTGTTAAAGAAAAAGAAGCAAGTTGCAAAATATTTGTGCAAAGATGACTGTGTGTGTGTGCCTGTGTAAAAGTTTTTGTTTGAATATGCATATAAAATACCTAGAAGGACATACCTATATTGTTCATAATGATGATTTCTAGGGAGTGAGTTTTGGGAGTAATAGCACGTATTATTTTTATAATAAATACTCTAAAATGAACATGGTTGTGGAGAAGGGTGGTGATGGTCTGGGGCCCTGATACTTGAATAATCTGTTTGGGAGTTGAGAAATAATTGAGGGGGAAAGGGAGAAAATTGCTTGAGTAAATATGACACATATTCATTTTGGTTGGATAAANATGGATTGGAGGATCTCTAGAGGTCATTTTTAGCTCCACGGTTCTATCCAAAATCCTCATATAGACAATGGAGATGATGTTGGCCACAAACATCAAATCACTCCAGGTTGCCCTTGAAGACTAGAGGAGCAGAGGAGGATTTACAAATTCCACTCTCCAGCTTCAGAAGTGCTTGGNTACCAGAATGTTCCTGAATCCAAGATGGCCCTCACTAAAGTGGCTGTCCTTTTGACTCTGGGGAGTTTCTTCCAGTAGAAGAAACCACTTTCATTAACCTGTCTTTTCTGTTGGACTCACTATGCCTCCACGCTTAGGGCTGGATTTATCAGTGACAATTCAGCATGAATTGACGGCCCTCTTT
>NW_027527161.1:281607-289049 GCF_008692635.1 Crocuta crocuta
AAATTTTTCTGTAGGAAATAAGGAGCAACGCTGACCGTTTGAGTGACATGATCAAATACTAATACTTGCACACATACAGTACTTTCTTATCTCTCATAGCACTTATATTTTGTCTAATTATTTATAGGTTTGCCTCCTCATCTCAATTAAGTTATTTAAAGGGACTTAGTATCCAACTCGGTGTGGGTGGCTGAAGAAGAGGGTGAAGATGAAGACCACTGCATGTTTTCAAATCTAGAACACTGGAAGGATAACTGGAGGGATATGGGTGCCTTCACCTGAGAGGGGATACACTGGATGCCGAAGAGGACCTACAGGGTAAAGTGAGACTAGCACAGGCATTAAGAACACAGAATCTGCTGCCAGACTGCCTCAGTTTGAATCCCAGTTGGTCTACTTACTAGGTGTATAAGCTTGGGAAAGTTATTTAGCCTCTTTGTGCCTTAACACACCCATTTGTAAGAATGTAATGGAATTATCCCTCAGGATGGTTGTATCAGACAAGTTAATGTAGATTATGTACTTAGAATGGTGCCTGGCACATAGTAAGTGCAAATTAGTGCTTACTATTTTTATTAGGCATAGTGAATTTTTTTAATTGTAAAAAGTTTATTTTTGAGATGAAGACATACAACGTGAGCAGGGGAGGGGTGGAGAAAGAGGGAGAGTGAGAATCCCAAGCAGGTCCCACATTGTCCGCATGGAGATCAATGTGAGGCTCGAACCCCCAAACCACAAGATCATGACCTGAGCTGAAACCAAGAGCTGTATGCTTAACCAGCTGAGCCACCCTGGCACCCTAGCCATAATGAAATTTAAATGTTTGAGGTACATCTAGGTAGGAATATCTAGCTGAAATTTGGGAAATAAATTATAGATCTCATCATAGATATTGAGCTACAAAGGGAGAAGTGATAGAACTCCAGACAGCACCAGTATTGAAGGGAGAAAAGGATAGGGATTCTGAAAAAGAGACTAAAAGGCAGTGGTCAGAGAGGGAGGAGGAACCATGTAGGCATGATATCGTGGAAACTAAGAGAGTCATCAACCAATGAGATTAAAGTGGGACACCAACATTGGAATTGTGTGTGTGGAGAGGGGCTGGAAGAGGGGAAGAGAATGCCATTTGGGGAAGTAGATAGGTGAAAGGGGAAAGAGTCAAAGATCAGTATGGCCAGCTCCTCACAAATACTTGCTGAGAGGTAGCACTGTTCAACCAGTCCCCTGGGTTATTGGTGGGTCCAGCTTCTTTTGTCTTTTGTTTGTTTACTTATTTATTTATTTAGAGAGACAGAGCACGAGTGGGAGAGGGGCAGAGAGAGAAGGAGAAAGAATCCCAAGCAGGCTCCACACTCAGTGTAGAGTCTGAGGTGGGGCTCCATCTCACGAACCGTGAGGTCATGACCTGAGCCAAAATCAAGAGTTGGACACTTAACTGACTGAGCCACCCAGGTGCCCCTCTGGCTTCTTTCTTCATCTCATTTCAGTCCCTTATACCCCAACTTCTAATCAGAGGACCAGTAACAATGAACTGGGATGATGGTGATTATTCACCAAGGTCCTAACTAAGGAGTGGCTCACCAGTGACCATACACTAGTTTCCCTTTACTCCAACTAGAATCAAAGTAAAAAAGAGGGAGGGCAGATACATGAGCACAGGAACCCAACAGCTGTTGTTGTTTATGATAAGACTCAGGGCGTACCTGGCCCAGTGCCCTGACTTTGAGTGAGGTATTTGGGACCTTCCATCATGAAGATAGTCTTGGGAGGGTAATGGAGTTCCAAGCACTGCTTTTCATCACCAATCCTTTACTCCAGCAGCCACTGTGAACAGGCCACCATCATTCCAACTCCCTTCAACATTACTCATTCACTTCTCCCTGACCAGCATGACGTCCCCTTCTTCCTTTCTAGCTCAAAGCATATTTTAAAAAAATGTCCTCCCTTAAAACCTCTATGTCTACTTGTGTCTGGAGTGTCTTCCTGTATTGTCCACATCACACATTTTGGATGATGTAGCATACATTTGCTTGCACTGTTCTATTTCTGTCCAATGGCTTTTGTTGGCATATGGAAAGGCACAGTAACAGGGTAGTGTTTGGTGCACTGGGATAAGACAGCTGGGAAGGGAGATTGAAGGAGAGCTCTGAGTTTTGCACTGATATTTCACACTTGAACTCATTTGCAACAAGAGGTATAAGCTGGAAAAACCAATAGCAATGAGGAGCCTGGGATGAAAAGGAGACAAAAATTGGCTGCCTTTTAGATAATTGAACATTTTAGGTGAAGGAAGAGGGGAGGATATCACATGCAGATGAGATATACCTGCCCTAGGACAGAGGAGAATAGGAAACTTCCTAACTGGACATATGTACATAGGTTGGGGTTACATACAACCACAAGCTATAGAAAGGAAGCCCTGAGTTTGTGGTAACCCTGAAGGGAGGGCAGTGGGGAGGAAACATGGCTAAAAAGTCACATGTGTTTTATTTAGTGATTTACTTTTTATACTACTTCATGGATTCTTCTTTGTGAGGTGTTATGCAGCCAGCTCCCTTGCTCTTCTTGAAACCAAGGTTAACTAATTATGTTTTCTGTTCTTTCTGAGAGGTGAATACCACTATCAAATCTTTTGTGTCCCTTGGAACACAGAAGGCCATGCTCACTAAGATGGGCAGGGACTGGTTGGACACCATGTGCAAGTTTGTTCTCCACACGAATCTATAAATTTCTTGAGGGCACTAACTGTATATTTCATTTTTACTGTGAGGCATATAATTAGCAGTCAAAAATACTTGGACAATTGAATAGAACTGAAGAGAATCATTTGCTGAAACTCTGTCATCAACGAGTTGTTCCAGACAGACATGATTTGGAGCTGCTTTGTTTATTTTCAGCTTTGTTGTCATTGTTACCACTTTTGATGATCCCTCAGAGACAGAGCAGAGTAGTAGAAAGAGTGGCTTGGGAGACAGGAAGCATTTGTGCCAGTTCGGACTCAGCTAAATGACTTTGGACATCTTGATTTCAGACCACATGATCTTTAAACTTTATAGTTCTGCTCTGTGATTGCGGTAGGCCTTGTCTACTGAAAGTAAGCAAAGATACATGAGAGGAAGTAACTCGGTTTGTCAGGTTGGCCACTATGGTGTGATGCAGCCATTTTGAACTTTATTTTTTTCCAAAGAAGTGGCTGATTTCTTTTTTTCAAATTTTATTCATATATTTTGGGAGAGAGAGAGAAAGAGAGAGAGAATCCCAAGCAGGCTCCAAGCTGTCAGTGCAGAGCCTGAAGTGGGGCTTGAACTCATGAACTGTGAGATCATCACCTGAGCCAAAATCAGGAGTTGGACATTCAAACAACTTAGGCACCCAGATGCCTTGGCTGATTTATTTTCTTGAGTTGATTGACACAACCCATGTTTTTGATCTAGAGCTCTGACTGTGAGAATTAAAGAGAATTAAAGCTGTTACTCAGATTACTATAAAGATAAATACCTACTGTTGGGCAATTCAGGTCACAAAGGATTAATAATATTAATATTGTTTTGTATTAATGCTAATGATATGGGTATTATATATCGAATGCTATGGATCACAAATTATGCCAAATGTTCAAAAATAGTTCTCACTTAAATCTTGCAACAATCTGTGACACAGGTAATATTATTATCCCCATTATACAGATAAGAAAACTGATGCTGAGTCACAGTGAACAACGTTTTCAAGGTCACTCAGTCTGAACTCTCAGCTATGATGTGCTACTAGGTGCTTAATACATTTTAAAAAAATGAGTAATTAAGATTAACTAGCATGTGATATCAGCATTGCTTCAGTTAGCAGGGGTAAGAATAGTATTAACTACTACTCATTGAGTATTTACTCTGTGTCAGGCACTGTTCTAAGTAATATGTGTGCATTATTCCATTTAATTCTCACTATAACTCTATGAAGTGGACTCCATTATTGTTCCTATTTACAGATGAAAAAACTGAAGTCTGGAGAGATTAAGGAAACCTATCCAATAAATGGCTGACTACAAAGCCTGTGTTCTTTCTACCACTTCAGGTTGTCTATAAAAAGCAGGGTGACTTTTGCAATTCTCTCCTTTACTTTCTGTTCTCATACTCAGTGTTTGAGATTTAGAGGTTAGGCTCTTTAGGTCCCCTCTCTGTGCCTCAGTCACCTTTGCCCAAGCCCTAAGTGTGCCCCTTCACACCGTGCAATCTCTCCCTGAGACCAAGAAGCAGACAGGAGAAGGGAGTAAATGTAGTGTCTCATTGCTGATTTTCTTTTTAAAAATTTTTTTCTGATGTTTATTATTGAGACAGAGAGAAACAGAGCATGAATAGGGAAGGGTCAGAGAGAGAGGGAGACACATAATCGGAAGCAGGCTCCAGGCTCCAAGCTGTCAGCACAGAACCTGACGCGGGGCTCGAACCCACAAACTGTGAGATCATGACCTGAGCTGGAGTCGGACGCTTAACTGACTGAGCCACCCAGGTGCCCCTGGTTGCTGATTTTCTACAATCTTAACACAAACACTTATCAGTGTTGTTGAAACTTAATCTCACTAGCTCATCTGTGAGACCAATTTTAATTTGGAGCCATCTGCCACAGACAAATGAGTAATTATGGCAGAGCCCATAGGGGTGGGCCTTGGGGAGAGAGTTGGCCTAGCCTCTTCCCGCCTGCCTGGATTGATGCAAGTGACCAAGTAAGAAAATTATTTGTGTGGGCTGTTGATGCAGAGGCCAGCACCTCTACTTCCCTGTTGCTTAAATCCTTAGACACCACTGAACAAGGAGGGATGACTTTGAGGTCTTGCAGTTTATCTAACAGCAGAAGGGAGACCATTGTCCTTAAGTCTGGGCAGCAGGAGGTAATCTGTGAACTGAGCCAGCTCATTCACCAGTCTCTCTCTCATTGAATTAGTGGTTCCTTGTAATGAGTACCACTTGCCAGCTGGTCTCTTCACACAATATGACTGGCTAAGTCAAACTGATAGAGCGAAGCTGAAAATAATAGTCATTGACTTCTGTCTAGCATTTAAATTTATTTCCAAAAGACTTTAATATATCTTAATTTATCCTAGTGACAAGCCCCTAGATCAGGTGGGGACAGGTATCATTTGCTTCATTTTATATATGAGGAAATTGAGTCATAGGGTGATTCTGTAACTGGACATGTGTAAAACACCTTGGGTCTTGCCCAAGGTCACCCTGGTAGCTACAAGCTGGTTAGCACCTCAAACTCTGAATTAGAGTCTGTCTGTCATTCTGTCTTCTAGATGAGTGGTTTTCCATCTATGCTTGCTCCTAAGGGGCCACGGAGGTATAAGAGTGTGTGTGTTTGTGTGTGTGTGTGTGTGTGTGCGTGTATGAACAAGTGGGGCTTTGGGCCCTGACCCATACTTAAACTAGGGAAGCTTTACTTTGGTCTATTGGTTTGTTTCACTACTGGGCAGGATTTCATTTAGTGAAAGGCTGTGCTTCTGAAAATGTTTGAAAACCACTTGCCTAGAGCAGTATTTCTCATGGAGAGTATAATGGGTTGAATGGTGTCCCCTCAGAAGATATGTTCATATCTTAACCCCCAGTACCTGTCAATGTGACCTTATTTAGAAAAAGGGTCTTTGCAGATGTCAAGTTAAAATGAGGTCATTGTGCATTAGGGTGGGCCCTAAATCAATGACTGGTATCTTAGAAAGGATAGCGAGATCAGGACCCAGAGACCCAAGAAAAGACACGGAGGAGAATTCTGTGTGACAATGGAGGCAGAGGTTGGAGTGATACAGTTACAAGCCAAGGCATGGAACAGATTCTCTTTTAGGGCCTCTAGAAGGAACATCTCTGTCAGTACCTTTATTTCAGACTTCTGGCTTTTTGAACTATGAGAGAATGCATTTCTTTTATTTTAAGCTTTCCAGTTTGCGGGAATTTGTTATGGTGGCCTAGGAAACATANTTGAACTATGAGAGAATGCATTTCTTTTATTTTAAGCTTTTCAGTTTGTGGGAATTTGTTATGGCAGCCTAGGAAACATAGAAAAGTCCATAGACCTTTTACCTAGAAATGGGTGAGGGTGGGCTTATTAAAATGCTGGTTCTGGAGGGAGGGGCAAGAAGGCGGAGAAGTAGGGAGCTCCATACATTGCACTCACCCCCATATCTCACATGGAAAAGATCTGAAGCCATAGGAAACCTTACAGAACCCAAGAGATTGGGAGAAAACGGATCCAGAATCCACTGAGAAAGCCTTCTAACACGAGTGCAAACTGGGAAAGATAAAATCGGGCCAGGATTGGAGACTCACAGGGAGGGGGCAATCCCCCTCTGCAGGGAGTGAGAGGGGAAAAAGAGAGAGTCCAAAACTACTCAAGACACGGTCCCTGTCGCTGGGGAACAGAAAAACCTCCATTCGGGGCACAGAAAGACCGTGCGCGCCAAATCCCTGCGCGCCAGGCCCCCGCGCGCCAACTCCTCCCGGAGGGGCCGTGCGAACAGACCGCTCCTTTGTGCTCCTGGCTGCTGGAACCCTGGAGGAACCGCGCACGTACCGGGCCTCCATGCTCCTGGCTGGCTGGACCTCTAGAGGGAAGGCGAAGGGCTTAAAACTGGGAGATTTGCCCATGAGTTCGTGTTTTGGGTGACGAGACACAGAGGGACCTGGCTTCCCTCTCTCCAGTGGGCCCGGCACACCCCCAGGCAAACCCCCATCCATGCTCGCCAACCCGACCTGGGGGAGAAGGGAGCAGCGATTCTGGCTCCATCCCCAGGGCTAGGCAAAAGGCTTGGAATTGCCCCGAGGGGATCGCCTACAAGGTTATGTCTACGGCAATTTCAGTGGGGCACGCGGACTGGGATTTGGAAACTAGGCCTGGCCTGGGTTNTAGATGTAAATTCTACACCGACCGACCTTTTCATCTCTTTCTCTCGGGAATAATTAGACTATATAGTTTCTCTGGATAACACCAGCGTCCTTCTCTCACCTATCCAACCATATTCCACCCTTTGGCTCTTTGAAAAAAGCTTCTTATCCCTTCTGCCTGTTCATTCTATTTCCAATTTTGCCTCATCCCCGCCCTGTCTTCTGTCTCTTTCTCTATGCTCTTCAACCAGCACTGCATACACCCGGCTATTTAACTGTAGCTGGGAAATCTGGTTATAAGCTTTAAACCGTTCTTTGTCCATCCGTTTTCTTCTTTTTTCCTTTTCTTTTCTTCTTTTTGACCTTTTTAGGTATTTTTTATTTTCTATTATTCGCCTTCCTTCCTCCGTCTTTTCTCTTAACTGTTTCATTTTCCATCTCGGTTTGCATGTTAGTTGGGTTTGTCTGTGTGTTTGTGGGCCTCTGCTCCCTCTGTGTTTGTCTGTCTGTTTTCTTCTCCAGGGCTACCTCAAGAAACAAGCCAAAGTACACATGGTGGAGAGTCCCAAATAT
>NW_027527161.1:289080-289979 GCF_008692635.1 Crocuta crocuta
ACTGAACAAGATTTTAGAATAATAATCATAAAATTAATAGCTGGGCTTGAAAAAAGCATAGAGGACATCAAAGAAACTATGGCTAAAAACAACTAAGAGAATAAAAATAGACATGATGAATTTAAAAATGAGATAAATGAGATACATAATAAGTTAGAGGCCTCCAATGGACGGGTTGAAGAGGCAGAAAGGAGAATAAGTGATTTAGAAGACACCATTATAGAAAAACAAGAAGCTGACAAAAAAAGAGACAAACTGATCCAGGAACAGGAAAGAAGAATTCGAGAGCTCAGCGATACGGTCAAACACAACAATATCCGTATCATAGGAATCCCACAAGAGGAAGAGAGAGGGAAAGGTGCTGAAGGAGTCCTGGAACAAATTATAGCAGAGAACTTCCCCAACCTGGGGAAGGAAGTAAACGTTGAAATACAAGAGGCTCAGAAATCTCCCGTCAAACGTAATTTGAATCGATCTTCTGCATGGTATATCATAGTAAAAACGGCAAAATATAAAGACAAAGAGAGAATTTTGAAAGCAGCTAGGGAGAAAAGGGCCCTAACATACAAAGGAAAACCTATCAGAGTGGTGACAGACCTATCTACTGAAACGTGGCAGGCCAGAAAGGAATGGCAGGAGATCTTCAATGTGATGAACAGAAAAAACATGGAGCCAAGCATCCTCTATCCAGCAAGCATGTCATTCAGAATAAAAGGAGAGATAAAAGTCTTTCCAAATAAACAAAATTGAAAGAATTTGTCACCACTAAACCAGCCCTACAACAAATCTTGAGGGGGACTCTCTAAGGGAAATGTTGCAAGGAAGGCAAATACAAAAGACACGACCACAAGCAAGAAACCCACAAATGACACAATGACTCTAAACCCATATATTTCAAT
>NW_027527162.1:0-655 GCF_008692635.1 Crocuta crocuta
GGTTTACATATAACACCCAGTGTTCATCCCAACAAGTGTCCTCCTTCGTGCCCATCAACCCCTTCCCCTCTCCCCCACACCCCTTCAGTGCTCAGTTTGTTCTCAGCATTCAAGAGTCTCTCATAGTTTGCCTCCCTCCCTCTCCCCAACTATTTTCCCCTTCAGTTCCCGCTTTGTCCTCTGTTAGCTTCCTCCTAATCCACCTATATGTGCAAACATATGGTACCTGTCTTTCTCTGCCTGTCTTATTTCGTTCAGCATAACACCATCAATTTCCATCCACATTGCTACAAATGGCCAGATTTCATTCTTTCTCATTGCCATGTAGTATTCCATTGTATAGAGAAACCACATCTTCTTGATCCATTCGTCCGTTGATGGACACTTAGGCTCTTTCCATGTTTTGGCTATTGTTGAGAGTGCTGCTATGAACATTGGGGTATATGGACCCCTATGCATCAGCATTCTTGTATCGCTTGGGTAAATTCCTAGGAGTGCTACTGCTGGGTC
Organism: Crocuta crocuta; assembly: GCF_008692635.1. Classification (NCBI taxonomy): domain Eukaryota; kingdom Metazoa; phylum Chordata; class Mammalia; order Carnivora; family Hyaenidae; genus Crocuta; species Crocuta crocuta. The sequence goes on from NW_027527162.1 coordinate 511, forward strand.
ATAGGGGAGTTATATCGTTAATTTTTTGAGGAACCTCCACACTGTTTTCCAGAGCAGTTGCACCAGCTTACATTCCTACCAACAGTGTAGGAGAGTGCCTATTTCTCCACATCCTCACCAGCATCTAGAGTCTACTGATTTGTTC
>NW_027527163.1:0-3726 GCF_008692635.1 Crocuta crocuta
TTGACTCATTGTTATATGTTTTATTATTCTTTTGTGCTTTTTTAAATTTCTAAATTTTGATTTTATATATATATATACATATACATACATAGTCATGGAAAATATAATTAACGGTTTAATTAACTATTATTCCTGAAATAATTCATAACTCAAATATCTTTTAAGATCCAGTTCATTATGAAATTGTACAGAATATTTAGATAGTATTTTTCAAACACTTTCAAGACCAATATTTAAGCTAAAAATAAAAAAATAAGACCTAATAAATATATATTTATGATAAAAACATTAAACATGAAAAAAAAAAGTAGTTATAAATCTAAAGTCAAACTTCCTGAACTTGAAAGCTGACTCTATTTTGTGTCATCTTCTTAAATTTGGACGTTACTTAAAACTTACATGTTTAATTTCCTCAGTTCTAGAATGGGAGAAAAATAATGCATAAAAACCAAGGATGTTATGAAGATTACTGAGTTAATATAAATACACAACTTTCAACACTGTCTGGCACCCAGCAAGCATAATCTAAGTGTTTGCTATTATGATATCTGTTGTCAAATATTACAGTTATGGAGCAGAGATAAAAAACACAGGCAGTCTAAATGCAGAAATCATACTATACCTAAATTAAACCTAGATCTATTCTATTAGTATACCTAAATCTCCTACCTGCATAACAAAAATCTTTTTCTCTCTCTCCCTCCCTTTCTCTCTCCTTCTCTTTCTTGACCTATCCCTCTCTCTCTTACACACACACATACACACACACACACGCGCAGGCATGCATGTCTATAAAACACTGGCACTCAATATATAAAACAAACATGATTTTCTATTCCTATTTTAAAATTTAAGACACTGACTCAGAAATATTAAGTGACATGTTATGGCTCATGGAATAAAGATAATAGACTCTTTAGGTTCATAGAGTATGTTTTTTCCGTTATAAATCTTCAGTGTTTTTTGCAGTACCTGTTGGATATAACTATTCACTATAGTTTTACTAAATAGCAAATTAATTAAAAGCAAGCATAGAACTAGAATTGTAAGGTAACAATGACAAATTTACATTGTATATTTTTGCTAACTTTGTGGTCGGAGTAACAAGATCTTGATACTAGATCTAGGTTTGGGGTCCTGAATAAATGAATCATTTGTTTATTCAGAACATCATTCCACTCCACGTATGTATGCAACTTAGCACTTATAATATCTAGTAGCCATTTCATAGGGAGAGATATGATCATGAATTCAAAAATACCTAAAAAATACATTACATTATTCTATTTAAATTTACATATTTAAAAACTTTGGAGGAAGCTTTTCTGATTAACTAAAACTATGGAATAGTTTAGTAGTGGACACTACTAAACAGATGACATGGCTCTCAAAGAAAAATATTTTGCAGAGCATGAGGTTGAGTATTCTGAATTTAGGAAACTAAAAACTTACCAACTCAACNTTATTCTTAACATTGTGCTAAGAGGTTAACACTTATCTGTAAAAGTCACAAACACTAATGAATTAAGTGTTACCATTATTAGTATTTACAGATTGGGAACCAGGGGCCTCAGATAATGGCAGTTGGTAAGATCAGACAGCAAATAAATGGCANTCTTGCATTGTAAAGTCTATTTATATAGATTTATAACTAAAACTATAGAGATGTAACACTGGTCTTTTATGTCTGTCATTGTTTCTCAGTGTGAGGCTTGAATGTGCTCATACAGTAAGTGCTTCTAGGCTTGTTCAACGTCCATGTTGGCAGGATGGCTTCTTAGAGAGCAGAAGTGCAGTTTTATTTTCTAATCAATCTTGAAAAATTGTTAATGACATAAACTTCATTAATTTCATATGCTCACTAAATAAGAACATGAAACTCAGGCACATTTTAGGTTGAAAATATTCAGTAAGAATAGTGTTTTTTCCAATTTTGCCATCTCCATTTTTTAAACCCAAATAAAACAAAATATTTAAATAAATTTGGATTCTCTCTGATTTGCCCCTGCATTTCTGTTCTCACATTTTGATTTAAGACTCGAAAAAGAGCCACAAGGATGTTGCAAGAGAAATTGTCCTCTTGATATTCCTGGTTTGGAACAGGACTTAAAGTATAGTAAATCTCATGAGAAAAACTGGTTTGTGACATTTAGAGCTCATCTTTGCCAAATCAGAAGGTTTGAATAGGCTTCAGATAAGCATATCCAGGGTGAACTTGAATTCTGAAACTTCTAAAGTTTCATCATTGGTAATCCTACCTTACTTTTGAGGATCCCAGTATTAGCATCCCACTGGAAATCCTGGTTTGCCATTGTCAAGGATGAATAAGGTCATGTATTAGCCACTTCATTAATAAACTAGGGGCATACCAACAGGAAATTTCCTTAAGAATTCACTGATGGAAAGAAGTAGAACATGTCTTAACAGCGACTACATAATATGAGATTGTGCTATTCAGCTAATGCATTTAAAACTATACCTTAAATAAAGTAATAGTGATCCTAATTAATTAAATATAATCTTGTCAAAAGAATCAATACTTTTATGTCTACAGACTAATGCAGTCAATAGATCAGGATTTTCTAAGAGTAGATGCTATATGTAGAATAAATAAAGTAACATGCATAATAAAGAATTACTTAATTTTATACATACAGATAGTTTCAACGAATGCTAAATTGAGACATCCAACAGAGTGGCTCTCTAATGTAAACACACATATGTCACATACTATACCCTGTGGATATCACTGTTTCAGAGTAAGTTTGAGGGATATTTATTTTAGGAATAATTAAATACCCATATAAGTATTGAAGTTTATGTTCACCTTTCTAAGACTGTTCACAGCTGCATTTCTGACATCCTTACAACAAAGAAAAGTCAACTGGTAAAGCTATCTTGAATTTAAGTTCTTAGACTTTGGAATGGCTGAATGGAAAATATTTCTTTATCTTTGATTTTTCTGTCTTTAAGTTTATGTAAGAGTACGGGAAAGAAAAAGGTAAATCATCTAAAAAGGCTTATTATGTCTTATAATTACATTTATTCTCATATACTAATTCGTTTTCTGACTGGCTAAGGCTAATCTCAGGAGCTCAGAAACAACTTTCTATGCCACACTTTTAAGCTCAAAGTACTGTATGCAATTTTAAAAATAGATATATAGGAATTCTAAAGCAACGAAGAATTTAGTGTGTGCATGTTCTTGTCTCTTTATTTTCCCTTTGAAAGAAAATCTTAGAATCCTGCTATTCTTTTCTTTCTGGTGTAGCAGACTAACATCTGTGCAATTATACAAACCTGCAAATTGTTATTTTTCCTTGTGAGTTAATTGCTTCAAAATTATAATAATAATAAAAAAAGAATCCAAAACCTAAATGCAAAGCAATGTTAGGCAAAATTAAATGGTAAACATTCTGATTAACATAGAAAATTTAATGAGACTATTTTGATAGAAAATCTTGAAAATAATGCAAGGTATAGAACTGTTGGCACATATTTAATTTAATTAATGAATTTCTGTAATTGATAGTTATATTTCACATTAAATAGTTATTTAAACCCATTCATTTTGTTTTCTGCTTTATAAATCAGACTACCCTTAGTAATCTGAGGGGAAATAAAAGTGAGTTAAATTATACTCATTTTTTTACAGACTAAGAAAAAAAAGAATGAAAACACTATATCTATGTCTATAGCTATATATGTATATATATAATATATACA
>NW_027527163.1:3836-23178 GCF_008692635.1 Crocuta crocuta
TAAAAAATATATGTCTATATATACATATATATAGATAGATATAGATATATATTATTTTGATATATTTAAAATAGAAGAAAAACAGCTAAAAGTATAGTCTTAAGAACAAATTCATGTGTGGTATTTTTATGGTCTGGCCTCTGAGTATCAGTCAGATGTCATCATGTGTTATTTTGGTCCCCCATTTGAAATTTTCAAATGAATGATTTCAAAATGAAATGATTTTGTACTCTTCATACAGCAGTACCTTTCTAGAAGGTTCCACCAGTCATTATGTCCTAGCTAATTTCTATTCCCCCACCAAGTCTTTATCCAGATATTATTTCCTTCCAAATGATATTTCTCAAATCTTTACATCTACTTGGTAAATATATTCTATGAAGCTGATTTCTCCTTCAAGTTTAGAGATCTCCTGTCCGCAGGGTACAGAGCACTTGGTCTTTCTAAAATACAGATATAACCATACTTTTACTTATAATTTTAAAAAGTAGGAACAAACTAGAAACCACTTGAATATTCATGAAGGAATGGTTGAATTAATTATGCTATATACCTGATTTCAACTTAACATGTCACTTTTCAACTAAGTGATTTATTTATTTATTTATTTATTTTTACAAATAGTTTATTGTCAAATTAGTTTCCACATAACACTCAGTGCTCATCCCCACAAGTGTCCTCCTCCATGCCCATCCCTCCCTCCCCCCCACATNCTTTTGGGTCCACTTCTGAGTTCTCAATTCTGTTCCATTGGTCTATGTGTCTTCAACAAAGTGATTTAGATATTTCTTAGATATTGACTATTCACTTGGAAGATAGTTATAATATTTCATTAAATGATGAGTGTTGTCAAGTATGTGCAGTTAGTGTAATATTAATATTTTAAAACCAATACATATGTATTTATGAACATAAATAAAAGTTACAATCATATCCACCAGATAATTAATCTAGTTATCTTAGAGGATGTTGTGTGAATAATAGGTGTGAAGTAAAACTATTTATTTTGTCTTGCATATGTTGAAGACAAGGAACTCCCAAAAGCTAAGGGAAAAATTAGTTACATAAAAATTATTTGAAAGCCACAACCCATGATCCAAGATTTTCAAGATCATTGCTAGAATAAAAATAAAAATAAATAAAACTCTACATCATAGTCAAGTGGCATAAAAATGAAGATTAAAAGTAAAAATCTTAAAAGCAACCCGAGCAAAAGACTCTTACATAGGATATATATGGACACAAAGATAGTGGCTGACTTCCCACAAGAAAACATGAATAACAGAAACAGAAAAAATGACAACTTTAATGTGTTGAAAGTGGAGAAAATCCTGTAAAAATTTCTATATCCTGCAAACATATCCTTTGGAAATGAAGGCAAAATAAAAGCATTTTTCTCTAAAGAAACAGTGAGTTAACTCCTTGCCAGGAATTCTGCCCACAAAAAAAAAAAAAAAAGTGAAATGAAGTGATTTAGGCTAAAAGAAAATGACCAGATGGAAGCTCAGATTCATAAGAAGAAATAAAGGATACCAAAATAGTAAATATACAGATATGTGCACGATGTAGATTTTCTCTGTTTAAAAATATTGTGCTACTTTTAGAAACAATTATAATATTGCATTATGAGGTTTCCTATGTCTGTTGATATAATATATATAACAGTTAAAAGACTATGAAAAGAGCATGATAAAACTGCTTTTGCAAGTTTCTTACATTTTACATAAAATAATACTGTATTAACATTAAGTGGTTGTGATAAAGATGCATATTATGTTTTTTGAGAGCAAAGGCTAAAAGAAATTGCTTAAATATAAAGCTAAGAAGCTAACAGAAGTATGAAAATGAAATACCAAAATTATGTTGAGCTAAAAATATAAGTTATAAAGCATCTTCCTAATAAAAATAAGTAATTGATTTATCATGCTTCTCATTAGAATCTCATACTAACATTGTATGTCATTCATTGTGATGATGTTTCATTAATAATGACTAAATAGCCAGGAAACATTGTAGAGAAATTTAAAATGCAAAAATACCCTTTACAAATTATTTCATTTTTTTCTTCAATATACTATTTTAACATAAAATCATATGATTACTAAAATTATATAAAAATAAAATGAAAATTAGAAATTAATATTCTTCTCCAAAGCTCCCCTAGGGAAGATTCCTTTTGCATATACAATGCATGTGACAGGAGATTCAGAGGAAACACTGAGATAACAAAATTAAAAAAATAATGTATCTTGAGGAAATATTGTGGAATAAGAAAAGGGAAACTGAGATTGTCATCCAGGAAAATTCTGAAAGACATTGACACTTAGCTCTTCTAAAATCAGCCGCTTGACCCATTAAGGAAGTATTGGATTTTAAGAGATAACGTATTTGCCAATAAAGCTAGAGGAGAAGGCACCCGTGGGCTGATAATAGGAACAGATGAAATAATCAATATATTTTTACTTATACTATATCTGCAGAACACAATAAGTGAATTTAGATTTGTCAGAATGGAAGCCAAACACAAAGGAGTTATTCAAATGACATGTGAAGTAAACAGAATTATTCTGATTTTGCCATACTTGAAAGTGTTTCTTCTTAACTTACAATATCAAAGTTTTAAAAATAAAACAGGACAAGTTCAAGTCTCTTGACTATGTCTTATCTCCTTCCATTCAATTTTTATAGTGTTCTCTATAATTACAGTAGCCTACTGCCATTATTACTAAATATGAGTTTTAAACTTAAACATTCAACCCCAATAATTATATCTTTTTTCTTTTTACTTTAGTATAATATTATTTTATTATTTTTTTATTTTATCTATTTTTTTTANAATTATATAGAGGAAAATATACAAAAATACATTTATTACTTTAAGAATCCAAGTAGCAAAAGAAAAGGAATAAAGTATGATAATAACAAAAAGATTAGCAGGTGATCCTATATTTTTATCAGACATTTGATCTCCTTAGGTTTCAGTTTTTATTTTGTAAGATAGAGCAAGAACTTTCAAAGGGGGGGTTTTATAAGAGATTGGAATCGATAAATCTATGCAACTTGAATCTCCCCATTTTGTATCCAGAATAATCATTGTTAATTGATAATACATTTTTCACTGATAGATCATAATAGTGACTCAAAAATTTTATACAATTTTCTGAGCCATCATTATCAATTATTTAGAGTTTCCAATAAAGATGAAACTTACCTCTTATTTATTCATAAGATGAATTTTATAGTTTCTTTATGGTCTCTTCCAAATACATTATCCTTATTTTATAAAATTTATCATCATTGTATAAAAGTGATCTATTGAGATGTATTTCATTGACTGGTGCCACACAGGTAGTAAGTACCAGGACATGAATTCAATTCATGAATTAATTCATAGTTAATCCAAAGTAAAAGTCTGTACCCTGACTTATATTACCTGTGATGGTCAATTTTATGTGTCAATTTGGGCTAAGGGAACCCAGATAGCTGCTAAGACATTATTTCTAGGTATGTCAGTGATAGTGTTTCTGGAAGAGATTCACATTTGAATTAGTAGACTGAGTAAATAAGGTGGCCCTCACCAATGTGGGTGGGCATGACTTAAGCCATTGAGGGCGTGAATGGAACAAAAAGGCAGTAGAAGGACAAATTAGCTCTCTTCGTGGAGAACTTTCCCTACCTTTAGACACTGACATCCTTGGTCCAAAGCCTTTGGACTTATACTGAATTCTACCACTGACTTTCTTGGTTCTTTAGCTCACAGAAAGCAAATAGAATGACTTCTGTCTCCATAATCATGTGAGCCAATTCTTGTAGTGTTTATTTATGTATAAATAGGAGTTATATGGATATCTGCTATTGGTTTTGTTTCCCAGGAGAATCCTGACTAGTATACTATCCATTTTAACCTCTTTAATTATGATAAATTTTAATGATCCAAGATAAAATTAAAGTCATAATGCTGTACTTTTTCTTAGGGTCTGAAATTATGGCAGTTCTTATAGTAATCTTTGAGTATGTACTCTCTGTGAAAAGAACACCATAAAATGAAGATATATTTCTTTCTTTTAGGGATGGTTTCTTTTTTGCTTTTTAATTCTTTTTTAATGTTTATTTATTTTGAGAGAGAGAAAGAGAGACAGAGCATGAGCAGGGGAGGGACAGAGAGAGAAGGAGACACAGAATCTGAAGCAGGCTCCAGGCTCTGAGTGGTCAACACAGAGTCCGACGCGGGGCTTGAGCTGACGAACTGAGAGATCATGACCTGAGCTGAAGTCTGACGCTTAACCTACTGAGCCACCCAGGCACCCCAGGACTGTTTCCTTTTTAAACTTCAAGGCTCTTGCCATCTGTTCACAACATTTTGCTATTTCCTCATCTTTTGCAATTGACCTTGCTATATGTCACTTGAGGGTTTGGAGAAATACACACTAATCCTCCTTTTTATTTTCTGCAACTGTTTATAGGTGATAGCACTAATAGCCTCTCTGCTTCATTAAGTATTATATTTAATTTTCTCTACAAATTCATATGATCTGAGCCATTAGCTGTCTTCTGAGCCTTTTATAATTGGGAGTTCAAACCATCAATAATAAACTAATATGACTGATTTTCACAAAGCTGTCATCACAATTCAGAATTCAAAATCGGAGGAAATGATTAGTTTTAATAACTTAATAATTAACTTTAGTAACAAATAGCATTTTTGTTGGCTTCCCTGCTGTAAGTCTTTTTCTCTTGAAGTTTTTTCTATACCTTGCACAGATATTGATACTTCATAATCACTACTCATTACTGAAAAAGTCAGCTTAGAAAAAGCATGGAGTATTAGTGCTAGTTTTCTTTTCCAATCTTCCATCCAAAACAGTTATCTACTTTAAAGCATCCAGCCAGTTTTTCTGGCTCCTGAATGCATATTTTGTTTAGCTGGGATATTGAAAAACAATTTATTTCTTGTACAGTTATAATTAGAAGGTAAGTTGGTTTTTGTTGTTGTTGTTGTTGTTATTGTTGTGTTAACTTGAGTCCCCAATGGCTTTTGGTAACCGGTCTTGGTCTTTCCATTTTTATGAATCCGTCCTCTACTCAACAGTTCTCTAAAACTTACTTAGAAATTTTTCCCTCTCTAAAAGTTTCAGACTTAAGGAGCTTCAAATTTACCTGGAATGTTTGTATAATTTGTGATTCACAACTTCTTAGCATTTTTAGATAAATCATAGTTTTTCTCAGTTAGCTTTGTATTAAAGGAAAAAAAATGGTTCATAAAGGCATTCACATCATTCTTTTTCTTGCTGTACAAAACACGTTAAGAAAAAAAGGGTAGTTAATTCTCAAACCCTATCTCCAACATATATTCTGCAAGAAGGTAGAGACAAGGAAATGCTAATAGATTTTCAATTTCTTTTTTCCTTCCTTCCTTCCTTCCTTCCTTCCTTCCTTCCTTTCCTTTCTTTCTTTCTTACAACTCATCACTCCATTTCGATAGTGAGCTTTTGCAGCCATTGTCTTTGGTACAAAGGCTTTAAGCGTCCCCATAATTTTCCTGTAACTCTAAAATTAAAACTTACACCTTAAAAGTAGGTATTATAAAATAGTTTTGGCACTTTCAGGATTTAAAATATATAAAAGAAGGTATACTGAAAAAAACTTGATGTTAATGAGGGTTTTAATTGTATCTAGATTTATTTTATTCATATACTACTAATATACTTTTATAATACTCTTCATTATAAGGGCTATAGCTTCTAAGTATATGTTTAGACACATATATTTTAGTACAGAGTGGTTAAATACATGAGCTAGGAACTTAAAAAGTCAGTTTGGGGGCACCTGGGTGGTGTAGTCGGTTGGGCATCTGACTTTCGCTTAGGTCATGATCTCGCGGTTTGTGGGTTAGAGCCCTGCGTTGGGCTCTGTGCTGACTGCCAGCTCAGAGCCTGGAGCTTGTTTCAGAGTCTGTATCTCCCTCTCTTTCTGACCCTCCCCTGCTCACGCTGTCTCTCTCTATCCTAGAAATAAATAAAAATATTTTTTTAAAAAAGTCGGTTTGAATCAATTATTTAATATCCATTTGGTGTGACATCTGGGGACTTTACCTAAGAAGACGAGAAAACACTTAAAGAAAGTAACACATGAGACAAATTGCTTCTACTCAAAATTAATGATTACCAGCTTCAACAAACTATGAAAAGTGTTTAGTGATCCTATTATATTTCTCATCTACTTTGATCTCCTATGTTTTGTGAGATCTATCTCAAACTTTATCTACTCAGTTTCCACCCCCTTTTCCTTCCTAAGCCCAATAGATACTCAAACCTCTCAAACATCCAAAATTACAGAAAACTTAACTTGCATAAATCTAATTTATGGAACCAAAGAGATGAGGAATACCTGCCTATGTTTGCACACATCTTAACATCTTCCTCTCCTGACTTACTAACTGCCTTCCCTCCAACCAAACTAAGTCCTTGAAGACAAATGACATGCCTCATGTCCCCTTTTGGTTTTCTACAAATGTAAAATCTCATCAAAGCCAGGAAGAGATGAGGTTTTTTCTCCTGTAATATGGAAAAGCGTAGCAGTTTAAGAGAAGTGGTGAAACAGTACATGTTGTAGATTAAGGGCTCCACAAGAAAAAAAGTGAAGGTTTTTATCAAATTTTACCTACAAATGTTATAGAGTAAATGCAAGAAAAATTTTCTGGACTTTGCAATGCTAGAAATTCTCAGTATGATGTATATCAGTTTACTAATATCTTCTAATAAGTGATATACAGAACTGAATCCATATGTCCCACTGGCTTTGAAAAAGCTTGGACAAGAGTTATACTCTACTTTTCCCCTCTACTCCCACCCTCACTTGTATGTNTTTGTGGGTTAGAGCCCTGCGTTGGGCTCTGTGCTGACTGCCAGCTCAGAGCCTGGAGCTTGTTTCAGAGTCTGTATCTCCCTCTCTTTCTGACCCTCCCCTGCTCACGCTGTCTCTCTCTATCCTAGAAATAAATAAAAATATTTTTTTAAAAAAGTCGGTTTGAATCAATTATTTAATATCCATTTGGTGTGACATCTGGGGACTTTACCTAAGAAGACGAGAAAACACTTAAAGAAAGTAACACATGAGACAAATTGCTTCTACTCAAAATTAATGATTACCAGCTTCAACAAACTATGAAAAGTGTTTAGTGATCCTATTATATTTCTCATCTACTTTGATCTCCTATGTTTTGTGAGATCTATCTCAAACTTTATCTACTCAGTTTCCACCCCCTTTTCCTTCCTAAGCCCAATAGATACTCAAACCTCTCAAACATCCAAAATTACAGAAAACTTAACTTGCATAAATCTAATTTATGGAACCAAAGAGATGAGGAATACCTGCCTATGTTTGCACACATCTTAACATCTTCCTCTCCTGACTTACTAACTGCCTTCCCTCCAACCAAACTAAGTCCTTGAAGACAAATGACATGCCTCATGTCCCCTTTTGGTTTTCTACAAATGTAAAATCTCATCAAAGCCAGGAAGAGATGAGGTTTTTTCTCCTGTAATATGGAAAAGCGTAGCAGTTTAAGAGAAGTGGTGAAACAGTACATGTTGTAGATTAAGGGCTCCACAAGAAAAAAAGTGAAGGTTTTTATCAAATTTTACCTACAAATGTTATAGAGTAAATGCAAGAAAAATTTTCTGGACTTTGCAATGCTAGAAATTCTCAGTATGATGTATATCAGTTTACTAATATCTTCTAATAAGTGATATACAGAACTGAATCCATATGTCCCACTGGCTTTGAAAAAGCTTGGACAAGAGTTATACTCTACTTTTCCCCTCTACTCCCACCCTCACTTGTATGTTCAAGAATTGAAAGTACCCCTGTTCGTCATTCTCAGAGAACATATATGCTGCACAAGACTCAAACTTCCTAATGTTATGTAAGAAATCCCTTTAGTTTTTCATGTAAAGAAAACTTTCCTCTAGGAGACAATTATTTAATTTCCTGATTGCAATGATGATTCTGACAGTTGTTAGGCATTTACTCCCTGCTCCTTGCTATGGATTTAAGCTTTACAGAGGATATTAACCTGAGTATTGAATGTCTTGAGTAGTCCTGATCTGCTCTTTATTGAGAACAGAAACTTCAATTCTTAACAGTTTTGATGAACCTGTCACAGTGCATTCTTGGATAGTCCTATAACTTGGTTGCAAAAGTCTCACATTGTGAAGGCTGTTTGTTAAAATGAATTTTTACTTGTTTTCATCTCATCTTTTTATTAATATGAAGTAGTATAAAATTTTTAAATGATTTATGCTTATTTTTAAAGTGTTTTTATTTATTTATTTATTTACTTATTTACTTACTTACTTACTTACTTCTGAGAGATAGAGAGAGAGACAGCATGAGAAGGAGAGGGTCAGAAAGAGAGGCAGATACAGAATGTGAAACAGGCTGCAGTCTCTGAGCTAGCTGTCATGAGCTAGCACAGAGCCTGATGTGGGGCTCAAACCCAAGAACTGTGAGATCATGACCTGAGCTGAAGTTGGACACTTAACTAACTGAGCCACCCAGGCACCCCTGATTTATGCTTATTTAACCTATGAGTCACATAAATTTAAGAAAACTTTATCATTATGCTTTATATTATGCTTCAATGATTAACCATGAACTCTGTTCTTTAATACCACCTCCCCCAAATTTAGTGAAAATTGCTAGAAACAAAAATGGTTGAGTTATTTTATGGCCAATTTAATTTTTGACCTCTTCACTTACACTGTCAAAAATGTCAATTATAGTCAACTATATCAGTGAATTTTTTAAAGTCCGCCTTTTCAGTAAGTTTAGAATATGTTATTTCTTTAGTCTACATTGACCTTAGGTCAAACTGTCATACCTCCTGAATATAGAAGGATTAATAATATGGCCCATTAGAGCTTTCATGTTAAATAAAATGGAATAGCTTATTGAGACAGTTGTTTTTAATTTTAAATGTTTTTAAGCAATATATATAATCTAGTAATTACATAGTTCTTACTTATATTTAGGTTAACCGTTTATATTTATGTTTTTATTATATGTCAAAAAATGTCTGTGGTTAATCTCACTCCAAAGCAACCAGCTTCCTTTGTTTTACCCTCCCCCTGTCAAAAACCTTAAATTTATCTACTTTTTAAATTGACTTCAGGATCCAATTATTAGATTTTTCATTTACCACTATCAATGATGATATTAATCTATTATAGAATGTGTTGTATTTATGATATATATTATTAATGTATATGTACTATGTGTGAATATATATTATTACCAACTATTGCTTCCTGTATTCATTAATTCTGATCTCATACTCAATAAAACATCATCTAGTCTTTATATTTCTTATTCTTGAAGACAATTATGGCCACCAGCAAACTCAGGAGAACTAGGTTGTTATTGTTGGTAGCAGGCTAAAAATCTGACACTGGGTGATCAAAAGGGCAGAGAAACGAATTAAATTTAAAGAGTACTGACATGATAGATGAAGGAAGTAAAGTTCTGTGTGTTCCTATATAAGAGGTAATTTTTTAAAAATTTTAGAGAGATAAAGAAAGTGAATGAACAGGGGAGGGGCAGAGAGAGAAACGAAGACAGAATCCGAAGCAGGCTCCTGGCTCTGAGCTGTCAGCCAGGCTGCTGTCAGCCCTGCTGTTCGGGGCTCGAACCCTCAAACCGAGAGATCATGACCTGAGCTGAAGCCAGATGCTCAACCGACTGAGCCACACAGGCGCCCCTATTAGAGGTAATCTGAAACCACTAAGGTATCAGCAAAGATTGAGAAATTGTCACGTTGTTGCTAAAGCATGAACAAAAGGCTCCTACCATTTTATGGACACAGGAGTCAGGGGAAGATATAGGGTCAGGGGAGGGAGTGGGAATGTACTGAATGAGAGTGGAGAAATTTATCTTCATCAAAGCCCCCAATAAAGAGATCTGTGAAAAGAGGCACCTAATCTGCAAATGCAAGTTATGCAGATGAGGATAGCTGGCTCTGGAGGTGAGGCTGAGTCCTTGACTTGCAACCCTCTCAGAGAGTACAATGCACCTGCTATGTAGTAAGCTGGTGGGTGGGGAAAGGGTGGGGGCCAGCTTCTCCCCTGCCACCTCCCAAGCAAAATGTTCATAACTACCTATGGTTAGGCCTGAACTTGCACACATGATTTTGGTCTGGTGTCAGAATCCTCACTTCCTTATTGATATGAGCTAGTCTTTCAGTCTCTTTATCTACGAAAAAGATTAACACCTACTTTGTAAATTGTATATGATATTAAAATTAGGTAATATATATAACATTTCTTAGCATGGTATGTATCCTAAACTAAATAAAGATGAGCTATTATTGGCTTCAAGAAAGCTGGAACTTTTCAGAATATGTCATTAAATATTAAAGGAGAAAAATTATAATTACATATAATTATATGTGGATATTAAAAGAAATAAAACAGCTGAAAGACTATAAGCTTGAGTATCATAATCATTGGATTTAATTGGCTATGTCATTTTGTATCTTAGTGTATTTGTACTTTTGTTATATTTATACACTGGCCTATGGTTAAATTCAATTTTGCATGTCCCTTGACTTATATCAGCCTTCTTCAAGATGTATGCTTCATCATCAAAACCAGAATCCCAGAAATGACTCTAAAACATTTCAAAATTTCCATGGTTGAAGTCAGAGATAGATTTTTATTTCCAGTTAACTAGTGCCTACAATTTTCACTCTCAAGCTCCTTACTTATTTTAAAAGACAAAATATTTTTCTAAGATTTTTGTCAGGAATGAAGGCATTCTTTAGGAAGATAAAAGCTATGCTATGAAGAGGCTATCTTCTATTCATAGGTTTGTAGTTTTACTCTTACAGACATAGTTGGGCTATAATATCTTAATACAATAACATAGAACTCAAAATAAAAAATAACAAACTGAATGGAATAAATAGCTGACTTGACAAAGCAGATGACTGCTAGGATACACAAATATTTAGATTACTATTTAATAAAAAACATTAGTTCCCACTAATGAAGTTTTGGGGTGATGATGGGGTGGTTTGTGGCCAAGGGCCAAGAAAGAATTCTTGAAGACATCTTTGGTGCAAAAAAGGTGATTTTACTAAAGCACAAAGACAGGGCCCATGGGCAGGAAGAGCTGCAATGGGCTTGTGACCCATAACTCATCATATACCTTCAGGTTGGGAGGGGGTCAGAGATAGAGTAAGTCTCTAAGGAATTCTGGAGACAAGGTTTCCAGAAAGTTGAGGACTAGCTCTTGCTAGGGAAATACCATTTATTATCATTTAGCAAAACCTCAGTCATGAGACCCTTTATATGTATATTGAGAGACCATAAGCTTGGAGTATGTTTGCTAGCATATATCTTGTGGGAGTTGAGACAAAGGAAGCAGACTTACAAGATCCTTGAGGTTGGGATAATATTAAACTAAGGTTCTCTTTTGCCCCTAGAAAAAGTGTCATCATCTGAGGCAGCTGAGCTCCTAGTGGGAGGTCACCCTGGTGGTTTCAGGGACTTGTCAATGGACTATAGGCAGCAAGGGAATTTCATTTCTCATTTGGGTTAGTTTTCCACATCACCATGGCAACCACTTAAACCTCTTTCCCTTATTCTTGGGTAGCCTGGAGTGTCCACCTGCGGGGGAGGGAAGTGGTGTTTCAGCTGTATTTTGCCCTCAGTTTGACCCATACTCCCTCATCACCCACTACATACAGAAAATTGATATACTTTTTAAATAGTAGAGTTTACTATTATTTTTGCATGCAGAAATGTATAATATATTGCTTACTTTCAATTGGAAGTCATTTAACTGTTTAAAATTATATAATATAGGGGCTCCTGGGTGGCTTAGTTGGTTAAGCGTCCGACTTTCGCTTGGGTCATGATCTCGCGGTTCGTGGGTTCGAGCCCCGCGTCGGGCTATTTGCTGACTGCCAGCTCAGAGCCTGGAGCCTGTTTCAGTCTGTGACTCCCTCCTCTCTCTCCTGCTCATGCTGTCTCTCTCCCTCTCTCCTAGTAATAAATAAAACATTAAAAAAAAATTTAAAAAAATTATATAATATGTATCTTTCTGAGCACTTTCTTACATAAAGTAATTAAGCCTGTTTTCTTTAAGAGAGATCTTTAACAAAATGCTAGCTAGTAAAATCTAGCTCGGAACTAAAAAGTTCATCATTATTAACATGTTTATTTCAAGAAATCAAAGTTAGTGTAACAGATAAAAATCGATTAGTGTGCATTCCCAAATTCATAGAGTAAAGGGAGAATCATATGATTGTATTAATAAGTACACAAACATAATTTACCCAAATTCAACACTTATTGCTGATAAAAACAAACAAACAACAAAAGCCTCTCAGAAAGTTGATGAAGGAAATTTCTTTAACATGAAAAAGAATATGCATGAAAAATATAAAGCTAGTATATTTAAGCAATAAAAGACTGAATGCTCATGCAGTTTATGAGACTGAGAGGTCCCATAACCTGCTGTCTGTAAGCTAGAGACCCCGGAAAGTATTTAGTGTAATTCCAGTCAAAAATCTGAAGCCCTGAGAACCAAAGAAGCCAATGGTATAAATCTTAGTTCAAGGGCAACAATGGCTGATGTACCAGCTCAAGCAGGCAAGCAAAAAGAGGGATGAATCCTCTCTTCCTCCCCATTCTGTTTATTTTGACCCTCAGTGGATTAGATGATGCCCATACTGGGGAGGATAGTTTACTAAATTCATTGATTAAAATGCAAATCTTACAACCACACCCAGAAATGACCGTCAATCCAGATACTCCATGGCCCAGTCAAGTTGACATATGAAATTAACCATCACACCTTCTTTCACAGTATGTATCATAGTTATCTGAGAATGGATCATAGACTTAAATTTAAAAAATTAAAATCCTAAATTCTAGAAGAAAACATGGGAACAAATCTTCATAAACCCACGAGGTAAATGATTCTTTATCTAAGATGCAGAGAACATGACCGTTAATGAAAAAAAGTATTAGAATTTATCAGATTCTAATTTAACAGTTAGAATTGTTGAAAGACACTATTTAGAAAATAAAAATGCAAGTTATAGGGTAAGACAAAATATTTTCAATATATCCAACCAGTGATTGATATCCATAAAGGAAAACTTTTATTGATCCATAGTAAGAAAGCAAATGACCCCATAAAAATGGGAACAGCTTTGAACAGGTACTTTACAAATACATGTTATTGAGAAAACATTTTGTGATGTAATAAAATGTCAATACTTAGGCTGGAAAAATTATTTTTTCAAAGTAAGTATCCGACAAAGGATTTTTATCCCGAATGTATAATTAACTGACAACTCCATAATAAGAAGACAAATAACCCAACTTAAAAAAAAAAAAAAAGATTTGAACAGACACATCAAGAGAAAGATATATGGATTGTAATAAAAGAAAATGATAATATATTCAATAGTAGAAGTTATTGGGAAATATAGCTTCTAATAACAATGAAATAGCATTTCACTGTCATTAGAATAGTTAAAGTTCAAAACCTGACTACACCTTGTCAATGGTGTAGAGCAAGCAGTATTCTGTATATTGCTAGTGGGAATATAAAATAGTATAAACACTTTAGAAAATACTTTGACTCTTATTTTTAGGTAATAATCTGAAAAAACTAAGTTATTTATATACTCTAGTAATTCATTTCCTAGACAATTGGCTACAAGAATTAAAAACCCATGTCAACACTAGGTCTTGTACAAATATGTCCATAGTACCCTTATTCATATTACCCAAAATTCTAAGAAAAGGTAAATCTAATCTAGTAAAAAACAGAATTTGAAATGATTGTTCAGTCAGTGGATAAGGCAGATACACATAAATGGGACACTAAGGAATATTTTAGGATAATGAAATGTTTTGATTACATGGGTGTTAATACACAAGTCAGGTGTATTAAATTCCAAGGTGTATTTAAAATGGGTGTATTTTATCTATGAAAGTTTTACTTCAATAAAACTGATATACAAAAATAGATTGCCTACAATGAAAACCAAATTATTGCCCATTAGAAGAACGTTACATATTAAAAGCAGTGCTTCAATCAATTGCAAATAATATATTCTAGTTGAATGTTCTAGTTGAAATTAGAGATAATTTTTACAAATTATGTGACTTTAGAAAAGAAACAGGAACGCCATCACAGCTATTATAAACATAGAAATAATTTTGTGTAAAAAATACCTACATTTCCTAAGCAAAACAAAAGGACAATTTGCATGACATAATTACTTGAACATTTTGTAATGAATAGGTAACTTATGATGACTTTTGTTACACATAGGGTTAGAATGCCAAGAAATAATGAACTAAAAACCAATAAAGGTGCATTTTTTCTTCTTTTTTATTTATGTAAAACTGAGCTTCTGTTGCAGGTACAATTAAATTACATAATAATTTATTAATTATGTCAACAGGGTTTTATTGTACAATGTCCATCATGCAAAGGGCTTGCTAATGATGACTGTACCAATGTAATAAATAAGAGTAGATGGATAATGTAAGCCTAGACATATAAGTAACGAATTCAAATTCTTGCTTAGAGGCTCCAAATAAACGTTTGCGACTGGTCCCCGGTGGCTTGATGATGAAGTCCCAAAATACTCATTCAGTGTCAAATATAGCCCTCAATGTGTTATTCAGAGGTGAGAAAATGGAAAATTTTTATCATACTGTTATAAGAAGGGGAAGTTTTGCTTTGAATAGACACAGTATAACGTAGTACAGAGAATTTTGGATTTGATGTCAGAAAATTCAGGTTATAGGTGTGGTTCTTTCAAAATGATAGCTGTTTAGCTTCGAGTAAGTAAAATAAAATCAATATCTCATCTCTTTTGTGTATTCCCTAATTTTTAAATGTGGGCATAACAATGGATACCTTGCATATCTTATAGCATTTGTTGGTACATGAAAGCCCTATAGAATCTGTAAGACATTGTCAAACTCCTCTTATATTTTCCCAAATAGAGCCTGGTCTCTGCAGCAGGTAGTCTTTACTGTACATCTGATTCCACCAAGGACATGGTCCTTAAACTTGGGCAAGTTACCTAACCTACACAAAATAGGGATTATAGAAGAATTTTGAAAATTACATGAGCCAATTCAAATAAATTTTTATCAAGGCATTTGGCATATTGTATATACTCATTAAATAGTATTGAATATTATCCCTATTCATCATTACAAACATTGTAACTTATGCATTTTTCATTTTAAGTCTTCTATTATCTGGCACATTTCCTTGTACTCCAACATGTATTAAAGTAAATAAAAACTAGTTTGGTAGATGAAATAATAATGATTGTTGAATTTGCATGTGGTTTTGATATATTGGAATAGATGATTACTGAGAATACTTTAGTCTTGGAAATCAACTATCCCTCAGTTATATCTGCTGCAGGTTGTAGAGATTTTTCTGTATAATTTTATTTTGCAAAGTTCACTTGCAGCAGCCACTAAAACTATTTTACTAGGATAAAAGTCTGAAGGGAATAACTAACTTTAGCTAGTTTTGTTTATGGGTCTTAGCAATAGTAAAGATTGAGAAACAGAGTTAGAATTTGGAAACCTAGATCTTGGAAAACCTATTTCATAAAATACCTTTGAACTCATACACTATCAACTCACATAAAAATACCCTTTTCTCTTGATGATTGTTTGCTCTGGATATTGCAAGACACTCAGAGCTCCTAGCTCAGTCTGTACTTGTATATTTTTCAGTATTGAGATTTTTTTCAAATAATAGTGTCTGAAAAAATGAATTTACATATTGTGAGAAACACTAGTGGATTTTAATTTTGTGTGAATGTAAAATAATTGGAAAATAAAATGTTAAAACATACAGTTATATGCATAAAATTAATACAATTTTTGAAATAAAATTTGATCCAAGACCACATATGCGTACATGACATGCATCTTCCAGTGTGATTATTTTTTTATTAAAATTTTGTAATGGTTATTTATTTTTGAGTTCCAGTGTAATGGTTTAGAAAATGTGGGTTGTTAGGCCATAACTAATTCAGCTTGTAAATAAGAATTAATGACAAAGACAGTTATTAAGGTGGATATAAGATAGACTAAATTGTTAGTTAGAAGACTGACTCTTTTAGAAAAGGTATTGCATCTTTATGACCTTTTTAATCAATGATGGTTAATAATTTACTGTTGAATGTGCTACATTGCAAAGTCTACTCATGGAAGTAATAGTCAATACATTGCCCCGATACGAGTTATTGTAAGATGAGCTATTATAAGATGGTGGCAGGGATAGTAAGAACTATTAAAATGTGAAAAGATTTGCATTTTGGAATCAATGTCAAGATTGGTACCAAAAAGGTAGTTGAGGAAGAAGTCTTTGCTGCAGTCTATCTAAATAAGCAAAGAGGAGGATTTGCATAGTTTGTTTAATGGAAGAAGAAGAAAGAAAATAAAGCAAACAGAAACAAAAGTGAATTCTTTCCACCACAACTACATATAACAATTTTATGGCGTTTATTAATTCTCTGGAATCTCCGATGTTTATCTATACCTTATATTGCTTGATTTATCTATTTCTGAGATGGTAATTTCTATGGTCCTAAATTGAGCTCATAAGCAACAATTGACTTACTATTTTAGAAATAACATGCCAAAAGTGTAACCTGATTTATCTCAACTTTATATTGCTTTTCTTTTTTTAAAATTTCTTTTAATTCGGGTATCCCGCCTGTCTCAGTTCGAAATACATTGTAATTTTTTTGAAATATTTTCTCTTTTCCTGACTTGAAATCAACTGACTTTCATAATTAATGGTTTTAGTGAAAAGTTCTGAAGGAGAATGCAGTTCTCATTGGCAGCTCCACTACCAGTTATCTACATTAACAGATTAGTGTTTTTTATGAATATGCAAATATATACATATAAATACTTCCATTTTCAACAAAATTGGAAATCAAGTTTGACTACTCTTTAAACCTAAATCTTTGTGTGTATATTTAATAACAAATATTATTTAATATTTTACAGTTATTAGTATTGTGTAGGTTTGTGATTAATTAGGGAGAAAAAAGGGATGTTATAAGCTGGTGGTTTGCAATTCTTGGAGTAGAAGTTGGAAATAAAAAATTCCCTGAACTTCTACTTTGGTTACACATTGGATTATAACATTTACATATGAATCAGAATAAGTTTTCTATTGCCTCTATATAGGCAATTTTCATGCATTTTTCATCAATTTATGACTTTAGAGTTTTAGATATTATATTTTCATATAAGTCCTTAAAGGAAATAACATTCCATATTAACCAAAGTATTTCAAAGTATTTCTAAGCACACATTTATATTACTAAATTTTACATAAATTGAAAAAATAACTTCCAATAAAAATCTCACTTAGTTTAAAATTTAAATATATTATTTATTTTATTTTTAAGATATTCTTTAATTTAGTTAATGTACTAATTTAGCGAGAGACAGAGAAAGAGAAAGAGAGAGCATGTGTGCGTGTACACCTGTGAGTGCGTGAGTGGGAGAGGAGCAGAGTCAGGGAGAGAGAACTCAAGGAGGCTCTGTAGTGTCAGCACAGAGCCCAATGCTGAGTTTGAACTCACAGAACCTTGAGATGGTGACCTGAGCTGAAATCAAGAGTTGGCCCCTTAACCAACTGAGCCAGCCAGATGCCCCTGTATGGCTATTTTTAGAATGCAATGAATAGGACTTAATATAGGCAGTCGGTACATTATAATATATATTTTACATATGTTATGCGATATATATTATAGGATTATATATATGTTTGTGCATGTCTTCTATGCATTTCTGAAATCATAATTGACAAAGAAATTTTGAAAGTTAATACCCAACCACTTAAAAGTAATTGAGAAAGACCAATGAAAATCTGAAGATAATTCTCAAAATTGTTGGACAGTTCAACAATCAAAAGTAAACAGCAATTATGATTACTTAAAAATGAGTATAAAAATAAAGCATATTCCTATGAAAGATTAGAAATTAAGAGAAAAAACAATAGAAGGGAGAAAAGAAAAAGGTGGAAATAAAAGTATTATGGCAAAGGCTGCAGGCAACTGTACAAGAAAGACGGCCATGAATAAAAGTATTGAAGTTAAGGGCTGAGGTTTAGGGTAGTTGGGTGAAGTGAGTGGAGGAGCATATAAACAGCTAAGAAGTACATAGTAGTGAAAGAACAGGAGACAAGTTAACTCTATGTCCTTTTGGGTTAGGTGACCCCCCTCACAAAAAAAAGAAACAAACTGTAACGATTTAACCCCTAAAGTTATCATTGCCCCATGCTAGAAGGAACATTCTGTGGAAGATAAGATAGCAGTGTATCGTTCAGATGAAATATGTTCATGGGGACATTTCTTTGAAGGCATGTGTGGATGTTTAGGTAATTTAATATTAGAGCAGTATATAAAGAAACAATATATATATACTAAAAACATATTTTGAATACTACATAATTTGAGCTTCATGATAACCTTCTGTTTAGATATAAAATTGTGTCTTTGTTTTTATGGTTATATATATGGATATATCCATGGATATCCATGGATTTGGGATATTTAAATATGATATCTAATATCCTAAATTATGAATAATCTGTCTGTTATGCACATGGTAGAAGTTTCTTCTTACTGGATCCATGAAAACAAAGACCATTTACATAGACTTTAATAAAATGAAGAGTATATGCAATAAAACTGCATGTATTCCAGTAAGGGTAGTATTTTCTCCTTGATGATGTTTGGAAAGATGAATTTCTGTTTTTTTCCCTCTTCACAACTCAAATACATAATCATGTGTGAGGCCAGATTCTGATAATTTTGGAGAACTCTAGCTTCAGTTTATTATCACTATCCAAATGGACATCAAAAAATAATCAATAAAAATAAATGTTAATCGCCCCCAAAACAAACAGACCTCTGTCTTCCACATGCTTATTTATTGAGAAAAGCAAAGGGGTTTATGATTTCCTTTAAGTAATACCAAAAAGAAACCGGGAAAGCAGCCCTTTACCCGGCCTCCTGTGTCTCATATACTATTCAGAATTTGCATTCCAATCCTATGAAACTACATACAGTAGCCAGCTGAATCCCAGCTTTCTAGATATTTTAAAGGAAATTTCTGAGATCAATGTAAACCTTTCATCTGATTACAAACAGCCTGATTTTAGTCCATTACCTTCCCCCCACCTCTCAGAAGACATAGTATTAACTATGGATGGCTCCAGCTTGCTTTCTGGTCATCATAGAGTAAAATGTAAGGTAAGGCTA
>NW_027527163.1:23251-173741 GCF_008692635.1 Crocuta crocuta
CCCTAAACTGACCTTTTTGATCAAGGGAACAGAAATCAAGAAAATAAGAATAGTGCAACAATCAGGACATTGAGATATCAGACTGGATATTTGATACTATTAACTTGAAAGCTTTCGAAGTTTGGTTTTCAGTTAAATTTAGGCCCAGATACTTTTGATCTGGTAACATCAACAACAAAGAAAAGTGGTGTTTGGAGTTCATTAAATTCTTTACGCACAAAAACCATAATTTTTAAAATGCTATACTCAAGTTTAAAAAGTAATAGAAATAGTTAAGATGGTTTTCTACAGTGCAAGAAATTAACATGGTATTTGATTTAATAATGAGTGGAGCAGAAGTTTTATGTTTTCTTGACCAGGAAGTCACGTTCACCTTCGTGAATTATAAGCAAGAAAGACAGATAAACAAGTTATTATTAGGGGACTTTTCGAGAATCTGAGATTCATAGTATGTCCCTGGTATGTCACAGAGCTTTATTAAATCTGCAGCAATATTCTAGCTTAAAACTAGGATAATCACAGGGTACCTGGGTTGATTAAGCATCTGACTCTTGATATTGGCTCAAGTCATGATCTCATACTTCCTGAGAGTGAGACTGAGCCCTGGGTAAGGCTCTGTGCTGACAGTGCAGATCATGTTTGGATTTTTTCTCTCCCTCTCTTTCTGCCTCTATACTGCACATGTGCTCTCTCAGAAATAAGTATTTTTCTTAAGTTGAATAATCACAAAAGACTAAATTAAGTTTTACAGCACTATTTAAGAAGCCAGGGTTTGCTAACAAAAATGTTTTTCCCAGAATGTTTAAATTTAAGATATGCTACTTAAATAGTTGAACTTTAGTTGTCAAACAATTAAACTTTCTTCTATAGATCCAGGCTCTGACAAAAATGGTTTAGGAGGAAAAAAAAAGACACTAGTGAATGGCTATGTGCTTAGTATATTTATAATTTATATATGATATATACCCTGGGTAAAGTAGGTTCCAGAAATGGAAAGGCAGAATTGAGAGTGGAAAAGGTCAGTAATGTTTTTCACAAATGGCATGGCCTATAGGAATGAACATGGAGCATCCGTCCAGAAGAAGATGTACTTTTCCTTTTTGTCATTGAATAGAGCACACTCTGCATAAAGACTGCAGGATTCTTCTGCTGCTAATTGTGCTCCTCTTATTTGCAGCTTGACAAATTATTGGCTTCAATGGAAATGGAATTCTCTACCTTTAATTAAAGCAATCTTATTATTTCTCTAGAGTTTCATTTTATTAACTTTTAGACATAGATAAATGTGAAGAATTAATCATAGACTATTTCATGGTTAGCACATATTTTTTATTTCAACAATTTTTCAGGGAGTATAAATTATTTTAAGAAAGGCAGACTATAACCAAAGATTATAAAAAATCTATCTTTAATCATTCATTACTTGATATTTAATGTAATAATATTTTGTAGCAAGTTGTATATGCCCCCAACAGACAAATAGCTAATGACAATGTGATAAGTATATATACTAATTAATGTTGAAACTAATGCCTGAATCTGTTTTTTTTTTTCTTATCAATTAAAAATTCCATGAGGACATATAAATTATATAGCTTTGGACTTATTCAAGTGTTTCTTGGGGCTAGATCAGCAGCATTCATTCTGACCCTGATTTAATAACCATATGGACAAGAATGCTGAATTATTTTATAGAACTGTTGATGCCAGAAGTAAAGATGCTATGATAGAGCTTTTAACTTTGTGTATGATCAAAATTTGAAATGTAGCAGAAAGACTTGAAGACTTGAAGGAGAGATTCAAACATTTTAAGTATTTGGCAACTGTATCTAATTAGGTTACATGTATGTTGAAATTTGGATGGAAACATTTTTCTAGGTGTTTTCTTCAAAAGTATAATTTATTTCTTTATTCTATAACTTAAATGTTTTGGGAAAATGTGTTTTTTTGCTACTGAGTACTGATCTTAACTGCTTTTTAGAAATAGTTGTATTTGGTTTTGCTAAGAAGTTTGCTATATTGAGGTTGTTTTTAAAGCATTATTAAAGTGTCATAATATTTGAAAGTATGTGTAGCAACTCTTAATATAGCACACTAAAGGATATTCATAATTCCTTTGCTAGATGTTGTGTGGATATGAAAATATGGAGCACAACAAGAGAGCAGAGGATGACCTGCTTTAATGAGTCAATTCTTTAAATGGGTAGAAAATATACACAAACAGCCTGAAGAAGGATGCTGCTTACTTCTTATTTATGAACACATTGATCCCATAAAAACAATTGGTTTCAGCTTATGGAATGATTTATATAAAATGGATATGACTATTTTATATTATCTTGTATTATATAATGGATTCCGTTAATATTTCAGATCTGCTTACTCAATACATACATGTGTCAGAGATTTTATTAAGTACTAAAATAATATAAGAGTCTCCTCCTTCAAGATGATTATTTTTTAGTAGGGAAGGTAAACATAAATCGTATAAATAAATATTATTTATATATCCACATGATAAATGCAAAATGAAATATTTGTATTATTACAAATATTTATTTCATGGAAATGTATGCCAAAATATATTAAAAGGAACTGAATTAACAAGTTTAAATTTTGCTTTACAGATTCATATTGCTAAATTGAGGCCTGTGTCTAACTAAATAGCTACATATGTAGCCATCATAATCACAATTTTTTTTTGTATTGGTTATCAATCTTTCTTTTTCTTCTCTTAGTTAGAGGCTACTGGGGCTTATTTGAGCTGATATTAGTGTGTGTATTGTTTCTTCTTTTTTCCCTGTCAGCTTTTGTGTTCCAAGCCTGTGAACTGCCAATATTGATCTTTGGATATCTATAGGTGTGTAAAAGACTTGAATCACAGCAGATATAATTCTTAATATGTTTAGAGTTCCTTAAGTTTCAATTGTTGCAGTATAAGATTTGTAACACACACAAACACTCATATTTCTCTCCTTGTATCGTGCTGATTTTAGGTTGGAAACCTGGCCCAACCTCTTTTAGCCAAATTGGCTGTATTGATAATAGACATTACATTCTTGTGCTTTTTTTTTTTTTTAAACTGGGCCATTAGATGTTCCTCTTGAGGATTTATATATTGAGGATAAGATACTGAGGAGAGCTTCACGGGAAATAGATTCTGCTAAGATTAATTCCAAGTCCATCAAATCATAAAAGAATAAATGTCTTTGAACCACCATTGCATATCCATAGACCAGTTAATCAATTTTTTTTCTTATTTAACATCTTCCATATGTATATCATAACTAGCTGATTTTAAGTTTATTCATTGAATTCATTGTAATGGTGGAATCAAAAATATTCAATTTAGAAAAAGAGGTAAACTTGAAATAGTAATTCAGAATTAAATGAAGCCAAACTTTATTTAAATTATCACAATATTAAAAATTTTAGTATAGGCCCCTCAGAGGGCTTCAATTTACCCCTTCATCTTCTACTGTACAGTGCTTTTTATTTTTGTCTATTTCCTTACTAGGTGCTTTAGTTGTTTTGGTAGCCTGTGTAGGATTGAGGGTCTCATGGGAAGAGGTTATAAATATTACTATTTTATGTTCATTTTATGGATAGAAGTAGCAAAATGCTATTGAAAGTGGACAAACTTACAACCAGATGGAAACCCATTAATGTGCAAGATTTACTAATATCCTATTAACCATATATTTCAGACTGAAAAAAAAGAAAAATTTTTATTCCTTCTTTTTACAAACTAATCATTCTTGATATCTTTGTATAAGTTAACTGAATAGAAATTGTTTTTCAACTTAATATGATTTTATTGAAGCTAAATTCAAAATAAGTGCCCTGATATCAGGCCAAATCTATTTGAAGGCTTTTAACACTTAAAGAAGTTTTATTGATTTTGTTGACTGTTCTTTTATATTAATGTGTTTCATAAATATATTTATATATATATTATATTTATATTTACATAAATATATTTTATATATTTTATTTCATGAAATAAACTGGTGTTATAGAATTAAAACTGGAGAAATAACCACTATCTAAGTTCTATCACAAAATCCTGAAAATAAAAATTAATGGGCATTACAGTGCAAATTTAAATATGTTATGAAGCTTTACATCTAATAAATGTAAGCACTCCCTAATTAACAAATATATTAACCTGTGAAAGAAAATCTGTATATAATTGTCTTCAGGTAAAAGTATTTTGCACTAAAGGTTGAAAGAGCTAAATTAGCTCTTAAATCAGAGTCTATCATTGTGACCATAAGCAGTTTACTGCTATCAGGGTNAATTGAAGAGGTTTGAGTATATAAGCTATTTATTCTGCTGGAATCTAAGCTTTCTGTGAATTTTCAAAATTGATTCTGGCTTTACTTGTAGTTTTTCAAAATATAAAATAAAGTACTCCAAAGGGAGTGCTCTATGATTTTTTTTCCTTGTAAGTATTTTATTTATTTTTAAATATCTGCCATATCTTTAAAATGAGGTATATTTTTAAAGATACTTACTATTTTAAAGTCTAAAAAATATATCCCTCAATAGTGACAAAAGATGTTTTCTTAGTATATCTCCTGTTAAGTTTTTGTGATTCAAAATTAAGTTAGGACCAGGGTGATGTTACTACTTGATATATAAACTATGCCTACCACTTACAGTGTGCCATCCACAGTCAACAAATTTATCAGTAATAAGAGAGGAATAGTAAAAGCATTTATTTAGTATGTATTTGTACACACTAAATTGCAAAATGTTATGTTTATTGGACAGAACAAGATGTCTATGAAAAGAAAAATGTCTTAAAATGTGTTCTAGTCCATTTGAGCTGCTTTAAAAAAGATTCTATTGGCTGGGAAATAATGAATTAAATAAATATATTTTTAAGGTCTGGAGACTGGAAAGTCTAAGATCAAGTGAGGGAGGCTCACTCCGGCCAGGTCTAGGGGTCCCTGAAGGATGGACGGTGTTGGCAAGGGAGGGATGAGAGAGCCCTGAGAATCTTTCTGGTCACGAGGCAGACATCTCTGCTCTGACTAGGGCTCAACTTTATTTTATAATGAAGTGTTTGGGGGTGGCACAGAAGTGACATTTGCCTTTGATAATGATTTCTGATGACAAGGTATCTTTAGCATACAAGACAATGTTTTTAGCATAAAAGGGTGAAGTTACTTCTTTGTGAGCAGGAGTCAATAGCTTGTTTGTTTAAGGAGAAGTATTAAGAAAAACAGGTCTTTCAGGAAACACAATGTTTGCTCCCATAATCACAAAAAAAGAAATTCCTCAATAGGTTCCTTCACAGGGTGCAATCAGCATATTCAAGGCCAGAATAAGTCACTCTGAATACTGATCACAAGATGCCTTGGGTGTCGGTGCTCCCAGCAGAAGCAAGTTGTCTCTGGAAACCTGTTTGACTTGATGCTGAATGTGTAAACACCATGGAATCCCTAAATGTGTCAGCTTTTATTTTTGGGTTATGTTTTAGCTATTTTTATCTATCTTCATCCCAGCTGCCAGTGTAAGGGAGGGTGTTTGCAGAAAGTAGGCCTTAGGGAAGGGACTGCCATACATCACTAGTTNGTTTTTGGGTTATGTTTTAGCTATTTTTATCTATCCTCATCCCAGCTGCCAGTGTAAGGGAGGGTGTTTGCAGAAAGTAGGCCTTAGGGAAGGGACTGCCATACATCACTAGTTAGAAAAGGTATAAGTATTAAATTTCTGCCTTTATCTGTCCTTAACTCTAAATTAGGCTCTTTGTCGCAAGGCCAGACTCAATTGTAAGTCTTGTGTTCTTAACCCCCTTTAATATCTAAGTCTTGGATCTTCAAGGCCCATAGGATGGGCCTTTTGACAATCATCCACAGAGCTTTCATCTAAAATCTCTTTTGAAAAGGCAGGAATATGCTTTTCCTTATGAGGAATCTGTGTGGGGAATATCGGTCTGATCTGGAATATTTTGAGGACTGGTCAATACTAGCAGCCTCATTTCCAACTTGAGCCAGTAATAGCAGAAGGAGACACCAATTTTTGCTTCTCATGGCAGGAGCTGTGCAAATGCTGCCATTTCCTTGCTGTGGCTGTCATCCAGTCAGGCCCGTGCAGCTCCCAGCAATCAAAGTGCTTGCAGATTGGTGTTTGGTGAAGACCTGCTGCTTGGTTCATAGACCCCTGTCTTTGCATTGTGTCCTCACAAGGTGAAAGGGGAAGAGGAGCTCTGTAGTCTCTCATAAGGGCACTGATATTATTGGTGAGGGATCCATCCTCATGACATAGTACCTTCCTAGGCCATATCACTAAATACTATCACATTGGGTATTAGGTTTCAGCACATGGATTTTGGGAGACACAAACATTCAGTCTATAGTATAGTGACCAAACAATAGCATATGATATTTCTTCTGTACCATTCTACACAGAAAGATATAATGCAGAAGAAAGAAAATACTGGAAAGTTTGAAGGTCTAGATTCTTGACTTTGACCTCCACATACTACTTTTGATTTGCTGTGACCAAACTGTACCCTCTATCAACCACAGAGTTCTCATCTAGAAAATACTCCCATTCTCCCCAGGAATAATCCTTAAAGTCTCATCAAGCTCTAAAATATTAATTTCTGGGGCACCTGAATGTCTCAGTCAGTTAAGCATCCAGCTTCAGACCAGGTCATGATCTCATTGTTCACAAGGTCAAGGCCGACATCAGGATCCCTGCTCTCAGCACAGAGCCTGTTTCTCATCCTCTCTCTCTGTCACTCTGCCCCTCCTCTGCTTTCTCTCTATCTGTAAAATAAACATTAAAACAATCTTTAAAAAAATAAAAATAAAATGTTACTTTGTTAATTTGACAATAATCAAAGTAACATGAAACATGAATGGTCAAAATAACATGAATAGCTATGATAATGTGTATGAAGATCCATGGATTGTTCTTATAATGAGGGAACACGTATTTTATATTTAATTATTCTTACTATAATATCATCTTAAAATATATGTATTATTATTATTATTTACTGTTAGGAGAAGATAACAAAGCTTGAGTGCTTCTCATAGGGATACATTTATATATATTAAAAATGATATCCTGATACAGCAATCATTTTGGGGGGTATATAATGAATATGCATCATTTTCTTTCAAATTTCACTTCTGACTACAATCACCTACAAATACATGTGCAAACATGCCTACTCTTTGGATTTCCAGGGAGCCTGTAAAGAATTTAAAAAATAAATCCCCTTACAATCTTTCATGCAGTGATTATGTGCTACAGCAAATTATCATGGTGAGAGAAATGATAAATCACATTGTGATTTTATTTATTCCATACTCTGCTAAAGCATTCATATGAAAGAAGCTGTTAGCAAATTTTACTGTTGAGGGGCAAATGGTATTAAAGTACGTCAGCTGACATGGTCAGATAGAGTAACCTGATTTCCAACCTAGAAAAGTTTTAATGAAAATTATGGATAGTTGCTCAGATAAGCCAGAAGAGGAAGGTAGAGCCTAGTTGCCCACTGTTAGTACATTTCATTAAATTCAAGAATTTGATCATTTAAGGTAAATCAGAATAAAAGTAAAAACTGAAAGCCGTATACCTTTTGATCAAAACAGGATTAGGAGCTAATATTGAACTAGAGGGAATCTAACTTAAACATGCTAGCCTCTAAACTTTTGGATCCCACTGAGAGTGGAACTTTAATAATACAGAAGCATTTCTGTATGATAGCCATGCTCCATTGGCACATATTTCTAAAGAATATAACTTAGTCAATCATCACTTCTTTCTATTGCTTTCTTACAGATAATTAAATGTCTAGGGGCTGCTAATATTATTAATTCTTTGAAATAAGCCATTGTGTCTACTGAATACCGGCAAAATCAGTAAGGCACTTGGGTGGATTTTTATATCACTGGAGAGTAATCAGTCAAGAGATGGTAGTCCTGCTAAGCACATGACTGACATTAAAGAGGTTTATTACTTCTGAAAATGCCAACTCCTTGTAACAGCTTACTGAAAGTCTCTGCCACAAGAAAGGTCAGTGTGTAAGATGTGACTAATACTGTTGTCAGAAAGCTCATATATTTCAATGCCATTTTTTATTGCACCTTTTGTTTGGTGAAAGTTGTATTATTTTTCATCCACTTGAAAAACTAGATAATAGAAGTCATTTACAATCACTGTGCTTGATTAAATGCATTCTGCATTAAATGAATCAAACTTACTGCCTTGCTTTCTTTAATTTTCTGTTGAAGAGTTTAAAGTTACACTATGAGGAATCAACAAATAGCTCTTGAATAAGATGCTATGCTGACACCTTTGCTAGACCTAAGAGTGATTTCTCTGATGATCCTGCATCAAGATAAGTGTCTTTGCTTCAACTATGAAGGTTGCAATACTTTGTTTGGATTAGAATGGGAAAAATGGTGTTTTCCTTACAGCTAGTATTTCTCTTTTTTTAATGTTTATTTATTTATTTTGAGACAGAGAGACAGAGAGAGGCAGAGAGAGGCAGGCAGAGTAGGGGGAGAGAGGGAGAGAGAGAGAGAACGAGAGAGAGAGAGAGAAAGAGAGAGAGAATCCTAAGCAGGCTCCGTGCTGTCAGCTCAGACCTGGATGCAGGACTTGAACTCACAAACCGTGAGATGATGACCTGAGCTGAAATCAAAAGTTGGATGTTTAACTGATTGAGCCACCCACGCACCCTAGTTAACATTTCTTAAAGATCCTTTTAGAGGTAATTATATAAATGCAAAAGCACATTCTATCTAAATGTCTGTGGTATTGGTACAATACTTGGCATATAATGGTTACACAATATGTATATGAGAAATGAGAGATACGCAAATAATGGCTGAAAAAAATAGCATCAAATAAGAGCTATAGGCTTTATTCTTCCTCTAAATTCTGTGCAATATTAGGCTCAAATATACTAATTAATATAGCCTATTTCGTTTCTTCAGCTTCAAAGACTCCAATTCACATTAAGCAGAGAGTGATCATTGATGTTGTATATGATTTTGAAATCCCTTAAAGTACCTGGAAGTGTTGTTGTAGGAGAGTATGGAAAACAATCGTATAATACTTCTCTGAAGTTGGTTTATATATTTGGAACATTTTTCAGTATGCTTTTTTTTTTAAAGAAAGAATAACATATTTTCTGGGAGAAATATTGCTCTAAAACTCAGAACCTGAGATGTGTTTCCTATACTCTATATTGGCCCTCAGTTTTTTTTTTTTATCTGAATATAACTTTGAAACTTTGTAAGATATGATAGGATAACTCTACCTTAAAGTCTAGTACATTGGCTTAGTGTGAATAAAGTTTTCTTATACCCTTTAAGAAAGTTGTCTGACCTTGTAATCTGACAGATTAAAGGACACCAGAATATGGTGACTTTTTTTTCAGGAGTGGCAAATTTTATAAATAGATGTCTGCTACGTTGATGCAGTTGACCTCTGGTTATAGTCTGTCCTTAGATAGTGACTACTATTATCATTTATATCAAACAAAGAAACATTTCAAAGGAGGCAAAGGAGGTTAGTGGCATTTGTCCATGATTGTGCAGAGACATCTCAGGTAATTTCCTGAGCCTCTGATGTATTGTGCTTTCAGTCTTAATTTTCTTCTGCTGTTTCCACATCAACTAAAGAAGGAGAGCAATTATTTTCTTAAAATTTATAAGAAAATGTAAAAATAAGATCAAACAACCTTTATTTAGCAAACAAAATTTTTAAAAAATGTGATGGATTTTAATTTTAGAAGATGGGCCTGGATATTATAGGTCTTCTTTAACAGATTGTTTAGTATGTTAAATGTTCCCATATCAAGTTACATTTTCTGCTAACTTTTAAAGAATTCTAAGATAAAGTTTTCATGTACACTTAGATTGAAACAAACTTTTATGTGAAGAGAAATGCACCTAACATGGAGGTGTAAGTAATCTTTTGCTTATCACTGCATCCATGCAACTAAGAAGCAACATTTGATTCTGACTGTATGGTTTAGTAAACAGAGTATTTCTTATTAGCTCTTTCTAATGCAGACAATATGAAAAGAGAATGGGGATTCCAACCAGTCCTATGCCAGTCTGCCAACATCTAGTTATGAAATCATAGATAAGCAAAATCGTCTCTCTGGACATCTGATAAATCTTCTTTTAACTGAACATATTGCAAAGCACACTATCTGAAACCCTGTTATCAATAATATCTTTAATTTTAATCTCATGAGAACCAGACCAAAATATTAGTCAAAATTATATTTGGAAATATATATGTGTACATATATGTTATATATATATATATATTTTCCTATTTCACATATATAATGAAAAATCACTTCCAAATATAACACATATATATTTTTATATATTTTTTCCTGTTTCTGTTGTTTCTTGTTTTTTTCCTATTTCTAATCCTATGACCCCACTACTGTAAGCACATATACTCACAAGAAATTTGAAAAGCCATAGAGTGCATAGACTTTTTTTTTTGCTTAATGAGGTATGTAAACTTGTCAAAATAAACATTATTTCAAAATATTTGGTCAAAATAAACAGATTTTTTATTTTCAGGTAAATAGACAATATCGTCATACCTTTTGGTATTGAAATGTTGCCAGCATGCCTCCAGATTATAGAAATGAGGACATAAATGATAAATAGAATAAAGCACTGATACAGATTCCCTATCTGGTAAATCCTAGGGATAATAAGTTACATTTTAACAAAAGGTGTTCAGTGATAAAAGATTGGAACAGATATCAGTTTATAGCCTCTCTGCTCTGAACCCAACCTTCTTCTCCCTGTTTTGTGAACCCTGTATACATTTCTGCCTGTGTACTTTGTTAGGCTTTATTTCCAATAACAAGTGCTAGAGGTGATTGTGTGAGGTGACAGGGGCAAGGCAGCACCTTTCTTCTGCTTGGGTGCTGCTTCTAGATGGTATTCTGCCTGAGCTGAAGGTTGGAGGCTCCCTTCATGAGCCCTCATAGACCAGGTCGAGCCTCACTGTCTTTCACAGTAGCTGTGCTCTCGCTAGCTGGCTGGCTGCT
This sequence comes from Crocuta crocuta, assembly GCF_008692635.1. Lineage (NCBI taxonomy): Eukaryota > Metazoa > Chordata > Mammalia > Carnivora > Hyaenidae > Crocuta > Crocuta crocuta. The sequence goes on from NW_027527163.1 coordinate 34,311, forward strand.
TTTACAGGAGAACCTCATCTATCATTAGGCACTGACTGCCTAGTATGTGGTTGCTTCTTGAAAAGGTCCGGTTCCGACATCAAGCAACTGTCTCGTCAATGGGCAGCTTACTTCTATAGACAAGCTCACATCTGCCCACTTCCGGTGTCAATGGTGGACTATTTCTGTGAATCCGCCCAGGCCGCATACTCTGGAAAGCTTCTTTGCCACAGGCAGACTGCTTGTCCCCACGTAGTCATGCCTTCCTCAAAGAGTTTGAAATCTCAGCGTTGGATGAAGAAATCTCTCCTAAGCTCTCAATTTCTTTTACTGTCTAGTATGTTCCAAACTAATGGTAGTATAGTTAATTTATTTGCATATGCTAATTGTGGCCCCCTCAGAGTCTTCTTTACCTCTTGTGGTAGTTGAATGCTTTTATAAGTTAACGGTTCTTTTAAGAAATGTTTCTTGCTTAAATGACTGGTATATTTTTTTGCCTCCTGACTGGACTTTGATTGATAGAAAGATATAATGAATCTCATTTGCTTCTGTTAACTGAAACAGTTCTCATATTTTTGGAAGTATATATATTAAAAAAAAGAAATGAGTATATGAATGATATGAATGTTGGGAAAAGAATGCAAACTAAAGTATACAATTTTATTGAAAAATATTTGTCAGGGGAGAAACTTGATATCCTTGAACACTAGCATGGCTTCCTGAGGAATCAGTACCTCTTTCACCTGCCAAGAGCCAGGATGTCTAAACAGGGCTTAGGCATTGGACAAATAGATTAACGATGCTGTCAATAGTGACAACTAATTTAATCTTTTTAAAAATAGCAAGATAATTGTGAGTTTTTTGACAATTCTACTTAGTAACATTTTAATGTTTTCTTCCGTCAATGTACCTTGCCTGTTTTTAATGAAGGTAAGAAAAGAGGATAGACTGTTAGATTGAGCTGGTAGAGAGAGAGAGAGAGAGAGAGAGAGAGAGAGAGAGAAGGGAAAATTCATTAAAATAAACCTTGGCCTTTATGTTTCATTAACCAAAATATCTCCCAGCAAAATACCACAGAAAGTAAGGAAGTAAGTTGAACAGAGATGACCTCCCATGTGGTTAGTCTGGGAGTTTTAATTGGCTTTACCTTCTCTTCTTCTCAACTTGCTTTTCATTAATGCTTTATCCACTTTTTCTTTATATCTAACCTCTATTAAATGTGAAAAGCTAAAATATCCCTAGTAGATGAACATCTGAGCTTACTGAATCAACGCGTTGTGTTTAATAAGTGATGTTAGAACTGTAAAAAGTCTTTTAGGTTGTCTACTTACATCCTCAACTTCATGGAAACTTCATGGAAAAGGATGATAAAGCTCAAATATAAACAATGGTGGTTTGACATGAGAATGGATAGTTGGCATTTGGATCCTCAGATGGTGTTCAATTCTGTGAACTTATCTCTCTGCTTAGCATATACTCGTGATGATATTAATGATACATGATTATGATATTAATGATATATCATATTATGATATATGATATATGATATATACCTGTGTGAATCTCAAAGTATGTTAGGATTTTGCTCTGAAAGCAAAATTACTTAGACAAAAGAAATTTCTGTTGATATTATATATATTTGTAACTCCAGAATATTTGGAATGCTAGTGCAATGTTTTGAAGCCAAAAGGACCCTCTAAACTTCAAATATTCATTCTTTCCTTTATTCAACAAGCAACTATTAAATGATTCTAGTGTGTTCCTGGTGTTGTGTAGACACTGGGGAAAAGGAAAGAAAATGAAAAGAGAGAAGCAGAAATGTTAATCTTTGATTTCAGAAATTCTAAACCCTATGTTTTAAAAACATAAACATATTTGGTGAGCATTAAGACATATAAAATAAAATAAAAATAAAGTAGTATAATTCTAAGTAATAAGTTAAATCGCTCATACATTCTAAACAAAATGAAAATAAAGACCGTCATAGCGAGGTAGATTTAATCAGGAAGGTTTTCAGGAAGGCTGAATAACGTAATGAACGCAAGATGAAGAGGAAAAATTTAGGGAAAAAGTTTCAAATGATAAAACTTCAACAATTCAGGAAAAGTGAATTATAAGGAGAATGAAAGATGAACCAATGTACATGAAATAGTAATTAATATTTTGAAAAAGTAATTTAAAAGGGCACTATCTATCCACAGAGTAAGAGAAGAAACTCAGTTAAAAGTAGACAGACATAACATAATTTTACTGATGATAGATAGATAGATATAGATAGATAGATAGATAGATTTAGCTACATCTGTATCTGGATACATAGGTACATCTATCTACTATGGACACTTGCATCATAAAGAGTAATTGTACTATTTCTAATGACTGACTTCTTGGTCAAATTTTTAAATTCAACATTTAGGGGAGAAAACATTAAGTACTCTATGCTTCAGTCTCCCCAAATGTAAAAGGAAGTGTCTATGGTACTGACCTGTAATGTTATTGTGTGGATAAAATGAGGTAACGTCTATAAAGTTTAGCATGGTATTGGTTACTCTGTAAGAATTCACTTAATGTTAAGTATTTTTAGTAAGATGCAGAGATAAACCATTAAAATATGAATTTGAAAGAATGGTTCAATTTATTTAAATTAATAACTAGGTTTTAAAAGTGAAGGACTTAAAAACCCAAAGGTTATAAATAAAATAAATATATACTCCACAATAGATTTATTATCATCACAAAAGTTTTGAAAGCATATTGTTTCATTATTTAAGATATTGAACTCAAAAACAAATGGTACCGAAAAGATTCTACATTTCTTGGTGAAATCAAGTGGCTGGGGGTGAGGAACAGCTGCTCATTTCAGTTAGGATGTGTTTCTATTGTTTTCACATGTTCCAAACCACTGGGTTTTTCGTTTGTTTTTGTTTTTGTTTTGTTGTTTTCTATTACTGAGTTTCTTTATTTGTTTTTCATTACCTGCCTGATCCCAATGTTTTTGTTTTTTGGTTTCCCACCTCTAGTTAATCTAACACTGAAGGCTCTACCAAGTAAAGATCTGCATCTGCCTAGTGAAGGAAAATAAACAGAAAAAGTGTGTCCTAAATGGAAGGAGATCACTACAGAAAACTTGAAGGTACATTTATTTATATTTGAAAACTGCATCCCCAGAGGTAACCTTTGGTTCTCTTACTTTAATATGTTGCTTATAAAGTATGCATTTCAATCAGGATGTAAGATGATGTTAACATAAATAATTCAAGTCAGTAATCCACTGTACACCATTTACTATAAAAAGCTAACTGATAAAATATGTAGAATGATCATTTACATTTTGGACAGCAGGCTAGCATTGAGCCAATCATGCACTGATGATTATTTCCAACAGACTATTACTGTATGCCTCTGCTTACATTGATTGCACAATGAAACCCATTGCTTCTTAAAACTATGAACTTTTGGGTGGATTTAATTTTCTGATGAGGTGAAACAAAACAAAGAATTCTCATTTGTTTTCTGGTAGTTGTACCTTTTCTTAGTGGTCAGTTACATAGGGGTATCTTATGTAAATCCAATCCAGAAGTTACAAATTGGGTGGTCTGATGCCTTACTTATGGAAAACTGTAGGGTTAGGAACTTATTTGAAAGTCAGTTATTGATTTATGTTCTAGCTTCATTTCCATATACAAAAATATGTACATTGTTTGAAGGTCACGTGCAGTGGGGATTTCCAAGGATGAGTGGTTGCTCCAATAACATGTATCAATCCAGTGGAATGAATCCCACTTGATCATAGTGGATAATTCTTTTTATGTGCTGTTGAATTCGATTTGCAAGTATCTTTTTGAGGATTTTTGCATATGTATTCATCAAGGATATTGGCCCAAAATACAAATCAAAACCACACTGAGATACCACCTCACGCTGGTCAGAGTGGCTAAAATGAACAAATCAGAAGACTCTAGATGCTGGCGAGAATGTGGAGAAATGGGCACCCTCCTACACTGTTGGTGGGAATGTATACTGGTGCAGCCCCTCTGGAAAACAGTGTGGAGGTTCCTCAAAAAATTAAGAATAGAATTCCCCTATGGCCCAGCAATAGCACTGCGAGGAATTTACCCAAGGGATACGGGAGTGCTGATGCATAGGAGCACATGCACCCCAATGTTCATAACAGCACTTTCAACAATAGCCAAATCATGGAAAGAGCCTAACTGTTCATCAACTCATGAATGGATCAAGAAGATGTGGTTTATCTATACAATGGAATACTACATGGCAATGAGAAAGAATGAAATCTGGCCATTTGTAGCAACATGGAGGGAACTTGAGGCTGTTATGCTGAGTGAAATAAATCAGGTAGAGAAGGACAGATGCCATATATTTTCACTTATAAGTAGATCAGGAGAAACTTAACAGAGGACCATGGGGGAAGAGATGGGGAAAAAATAGTTGGAGAGAAGGAGGGAGGCAAACCATGAGAGACTCTTGGAATGCTGAGAACAAACTAAGAGCTGATGAGGGAGAGAGGCGGGTGATGGGCATGGAGAAGGGCACTTGTTGGGATGAACACTGGGTGTTATATGGAAAACAACTTGACAATAAACTATGAAAGAAAAAAAAACATTGCTGAAAATTAAAAAAAAATACAGTGGATATTTTTCCTCAAATACCAGTTATATTCTCATGGCCATGATATCAATGTTAGAAAATTAAATGGTCAGTTAGGGGTGCCTGGGTGGACGATCTGGTTAAGTATCTGACTTTGCCTTAGCTCATGACTTTGCGGTTCATGATTTACAGCCCCTCACCTGCTCACTGCTATCTCTGGCTTCAGATCCTCTCTCTCTCTCTCTGCCCCTCCCTTGTGCTCCCTCTCTCTCTTTCAAAAATAAATAAACATAAAAAAAAAGAAAATTAAGTGGTCAATTAGATACTATTCTGGGAGGGGTGAGAATACATGGAACACATGGAAACTACACAAATTAACAAGCTAGTGAAATAATCCACAGAAACATATATTGTTAGAGGTGCTAGTGCTGATGGTTTTAACTGTTTTACAGACTGTGGTTATAAAGAGCATGTTTTCAATCTTAAAAATGTGTTTGTATGGAACATAAAAAATCTATAAACTTACTTCTATGATACACACACACACAAATGATTGCATAAACTTTAAATACAAGCAGTATTAAAACTCATTTGTGTCTAATATAATCCCATGTATCTTTTGATAGGGTTTTTTGTTGGTCAAAAGACAAGAGGGAAATATGTTTTTGACAGGTAAGGTAATATTTTTTAAATATCTAAGGGGAAATCAAAGAAAATTCTATAATAATAATTCTAAAAGAGAATGATTTTCTCCCCTGAACAATCTGGTTCCATTTTGCATTTATCTCATTGAATGATACATTCCTGAATATCTGACAGAACATGCTGGTAGTCAGAGAAAGTCAGTTCAAGTATTACCATTTTAAGTCTGCAGGCTACTACCTAACTATTTAGGGTGTGAATGGCCCATAGACTAGCAGGATGAGCATCAATGAGAAAAACGCAGAATTGCAGACTCCCTGAAACAGAATCTACATTTCTTTTTTAAAGTGTGGTTATTTATTTATTTATTTAGAGAGCAAGAGCAAGCATGCATGAATGGATGAGGGGCAGAGAGATGAAGAGAGGGAATCCCAAGCAGCTCCAGACTGTCACACTGCAGAGCCTGATGCAGGGCTTGAACCCATGAACCATGAGATGATGACCAAGCCAAAATCAAGAGTTGAACGCTTAGTTATCTGCGCCCCCCCCAGCAAATTTAATTCTAACACAAATAAGAAAGTCCAGAAACTAAAATAATTTTAATATGGTGGAATGTTAAAAGGCTTATTAGGATTCATGAAATATTGTGGCATTTACCACAATACCTGGTGCGCAGAAAGTCCTTAATGGATGCTTCTGGAATTAATAAGTAATGATTAATATAGGCAGAAAATAGGTACAAAATATTTAGTCTTAAACACCAGATTGTTTCTCTCGCATGCATAAGTAGGACAATAAAAAAGAAAAGGAAAATAATGATTCAGCAGAATGCTATTCATATATAAAAATAAAGATTTTTAAACAAATAATATAATGGAAATAAAAATATTATTAAATTCCTTTCCAAAATTAATATTGTAGTGAAAACTATGTTGATACTTCACGTTTTAAAAGGAGATCCCTTAATAGAGATGAAAATTTAACTTCAAACAAAAATATGTGAAGTACTTTGTCTCTACATGTATTTTCTGCATTCTTAATTGTGTTCCCAAACAGTCTATTTGTCAATGGAGTGTTGGAATTACTCTTATTTTTCTTTGTAATCCATTGACCTTGGACAAAGATGAGCACAGGAGGGGCAGAGAGAGGGAGACAAAGAATCTGAAGCAGGGTCCAGGCTCTGAGCTGTCAGCACAGACCCCGATCTGGGGCTCAAACTCAGGAACCGTGAGATCATGACCTGAGCCGAAGTCAGAGGCTTAACCAACTGAGCCACCCAGTCATGTCCATGACTGGATTCTTAAAAATCTTTTGTGCTTACATATTCCTTTAAGTCCGATGGTTTAATGCTGAAGCCTAGCAACAAGCATATAAAACTGTTTACCTATAACCATTAAACAGTACTATTTTCATATAAAGAATCAAAACGTGTAAATTGTGATGATAAATGTGTGTTTCTTTTTAACGAATTGAGGAAAGAAAAGTTATATTTATTGATCATATTTTATGTCAGGCACTGTTTTAAGCATAAAACATTTACCTTGCACAGCAAGTAATGTTAAGCATCAGAATCATTATACACAAGAGTCAGGCTCACAACAGAAGGTGACTTGCCTAAGGTACCATACATGTAGAAAGATTCAAAATTAGGTCTCTCAGACTCTTAACACTATAGTATTTTGCTTACAAACTGTTTTTCACAAATATTACTTTTAATTAGTCTTCCATTTAAAGATTACATTTCATAGAGGAAAAGATTTATTTGATATCATAATAACTAAGATAAATAAAATTCACTTCCTTTCATTTTACAGCTTTTGGTTATTCCATATAGTATTTTAGTCAAAATGGTCAAAATAAGAGGAATACCATAAAACATGGAAAACAATACAATGAAATACCTAATCTGAAGTGACAAAGGAGAAGTATTTACCTGTGTGTCATGTGTGTGCGTGCATATGTGTATTTCTGTGTGTTTCTGGAAACTTTTTATTAAATGATTAATTTGTATTCTTGTTCCCTTTATTAGTTGTGTTGGGGCGGGGGGCAGAAATACATTATATGAAGGCCTGATCAAAAGCAAGGCAAACCTCAGCAGACTTCAGCGAGATTAAATGTTTCTCAGAAGCTCATAAGTGAACAAGTCAGATCACTGTGGTCATTTATCTATAGTTGATTACATCCATTTATCAAACCTCTTTTGCTTTCCCCACTGTTTTTTTTTTTTTTTCCAGTACTAGTCAACTTCCTTCCCCAGTCGGTGATAAAGTAACTTTACATGATGCTATTTTTCTTTCAATAATTATCTCCTCTGACCAATATTCCTTTCTTCATTTCCTGTGTCATTGCTTCTGATCATTCTTTAAGCAGTTTTAATGATGAAGGGAAGAAAAAAAAAAAGCTAAAACTGAGGAAGAAGGGAAAAAAAGGAGAGTTGCATTTTAGTGAACTCATTAATTTCCTTCCATGTTTGTCATATGAGAAAGGAAAATTTCTTAAAAATACATTAGGATGTTACTCATAAAATTGCTTATAAGATTTTCTAGGAATAATGATAGTCTTACCTATATATTCATAAACGGGTTGAGGTCTGACTCCATGAAGAAGGTTATTCACTCAATTTTTATTATAAGAAGGGATTTAGAATTTAGATTTATGCCAATATAAATATTTGATATTTTAGCTGAATTTTCTATTACATTCTTATATATATATGAAGAACTACTGCAGGTAGAATGTGAAATTTTAAGGATTAATATAGCATAGTTTTGGAAAATTATGAACATTTCATATGATAGTATTCATTTAAAAAGCAAAATTTTATTTAGAATTTAGACATTGTAGATAGACTTACTTATAGATTATAAAACTATGCACTTTATTTAAAAATAGTAAATGATACTAAGAATAAACCTTTATTGAATTAAGATCTACTGCTTATAAGTGACCAAGTAATGCAAAAGAAATTAAAGCACATGCAGTAATTAATACTGGTTCTATAATTCTGTTAAACTGTTTCTAAAATTTCTAACGTACACAGTGAGTTGACTATAAAAATAAACAATACTTATGTCACAATTGAGTAAAAATCAGTTTATGTCACAAATAAAAATTTGAAACATTGTGACTCAATTATAAATTTCTACAAAAATTTTTAGTCTTAAGTCTGATACAATTTTAAACATTGTTTTCCAGAATTTTCATAGCATAGCCTGATGTACATATTAAAGCATATCTGAGTGAGAATATCCATTTGTACTAGTCAGAATAAATATAGAGACTGCTACTTTATAAACAGATCAGAATTGAAACATGATTCTATGTATCTAAACTGAATGATATTTACATTTATAGGTACACAATATTTTTTTAAATGTTAGAAAAATACCTGGATTTAGAGTCAGAAATTTTGATTTCCCATCTTGGCCTGTCCACTCAGGAGCTTTTTACTTTAGAAAAAGTTACTTTAACTTTCTGAGAAACATTTGTTTATGTTGTGAATGCTTCCTCTAAAGTCCATTTCCTTCATTCTAAACATATAATTATATGTCCCTTCTTCAGGAAAGCAAAACAAAACAGCAACAATTATATATACGCTTCACAAAAATGAAACTTCAGCTTCTCCACATTCACTGGTAGAAACTATCCCCTTGCTATTTCTTATCTTCCTTCCTTCACTTAGTTTTAAACCATAGGTAAAAAACATTGTCATTAAAATTATCTTCATCAGTGGTAAGCACATTGTCACAATCAGTAGAATGCCACTCTTATTTTAATGTTTAATATTAATTGTATTTCTTTCATATCTATATGTACTCTATGCCCCACTGGTATTTATGCGAAAGCTTATGTATGTATGTATGTATGTATGTATGTATGTATGTATCTGAAAAATAATGCCCTTGTAAAATATGTATTGTGGGGTTATATGTATATTATGCATGTTTAAATATACATGTATAGTAGTTTGTTGTTCTGACCTTGTTTTCATTTGACATCATGATGTTATTAAGTTGCTATGTTGCTAGTTACATCTACTTTGTTGCTCCTACGACTACATATAATGCTAGAGTGACATTTACCATGTTTTCCTTGCCAGATTGTTCAGAGACAGGATCTAGGTTGCCTTCCACTTCCTGCTACCATGAATGATGTTATACTGAACAGTCTCCCACCTATCCTCTCATGAATAAGTGCAAGGTGTTCTCTGGAATGTAGATTCCAAAGTGGGATTTCCAGGTCGTATTTTCTTTACAGCAGTGCATAAGTCTTTCCCACTTTTCCACATCCTATCCAATTTGGATATATATCCACTTTGTTTTATATAACTTTCCTATTTTTTCCATTCTGGGTGTGCAGTGGTGTGTCAGGTTAAATAACATTTCCTTGCATACTAGATGTTATCATCTCTTGATACATTTTGTCACATTGAGTCCCACCTTCAAACAGACTCTACTGGGTGTTTGTTTAATTTTAATGACATTATAGGAGGATTTCAGAGCTTTCCAGCTGAGATGCTAGAGTCAAAATCACGTATCCAAATATCACCCACTCTCTTAAACAAGGGGAGTATCTCCAGAGGAGAAAAAAACAGGTGATGCAGGCTAATTTCCTGTCACCTACACTCTCAGTAAATAGCAAAGATGATACCTGTTGAGAGGAAGGTAACTTCTCATTTAAATTCCTTTAATAAGGTGTCTCTGCCTAAGAATAAACTGAGCTAAATAGATCGTAGGATCTCTGAAACATGACACCCTTAAGGATTCTGATAGCTCTGTAATCTTCAATATAAAATGGAGATGTGTCATCTTGAAATGCTTGCCACTGTGTAACACACCTGCACCCTTCATCAGAGACTTCATATCTCTTTGCCAGGGATGCATATCTGACATGGAGTGGTAGGGGCCTGGGAGCTGCCTCAGTTTCCCCGATCTCCTTTTGCTTCACTAAGCCTCTTGCTACCTATATGCTTGAAATTATTTAGAAAAATGTATCATTCAATGAGATCTCTAATTTTAGTTGATTGGAAAGTCTGATCCTGTGTTTAGGTCATCAATCACTTTCTATTGTTAAATCAGTCTCATTTGATAATTGAGTGCATTTTCAAGCATTAAAATTTCCAGTATAGTTCCATTTCAGACATCCATCTCATATCTAGCCCAAAGCCCCCAAATTCAGTGTGAGATCTGATCCTGTGCTCAAGGACTGACAGCAGGGAAGAGAGACACCACTTGTTCTTTCCTTACCCTCCCCCTCCCCCACTGCCTCCACCCATTCCTGCACTGGTAACTCTTCCATCATCGGGGCAAGAGAACAAGTGATTAGTGAAAAGACATAAAATTCTTGAATGACTACCACGCCATGAATTCAAACTTCAATGACAACTTTACTGCAGGTATTTAAATGCTGCTGTTTCTAGGCTTCTTCTTTTTAAATTTACATACACGGAGGCCTCATGAAGGCATAGACAGACAAATCCCTGATGTGGACAATGTATTTTCATGAAAGCTGACATCTTGTGATCCTGTGTCTCATGGCTACTGTTACCAGCACCTCAAGCCTTGTGAAGGGTCTGCAGGAGAGTTCCATGGTCAAGTTTGGCATGCCTGTAACGAAGGGATACTGTTCCCTGAACCCTGGAGGCCTATCCGAATTAGCCCTCAAATTGTATAGCACAGGAAATTGTGTTTCCGATTCACAAAAAGCATTGATATCCAATAAGGAACTATTTCTGTCCATTTTCTCCTCACTATACCCATTCTACGGCTTACAGAAAATAGGAGCTGTGGCATAAAGAAAGGAAGACAAGAAAGAGTACAAAGAAGTAAAATAGATCATGCTCCCCTATATCTCCTTGTGAAGGAAGCTAAGCCATGGCTCTGTTGTGAGCCCAGAATAAAATAATTTTCCTGACTGTGAGACTTGAGTTTGATATAGCGTGGACAGGACTTTATGATATCTGAAGATGAATAGCAAACACAGATTAAGACTAACCACAGTGATAAAACTAAAGGAAACTCTCAGGGTGCCCAGGTGGCTCAGTTGGCTAAGTATCTGACTTCAGCTCTAGTCACGATCTCACGGTTCATGGATTCGAACCCCATGTCCATCTCTGTGCTGACAGCTCAGAACCTGGAACCTGTGTTCCAGAACCTCAGATTCTGTGTTTCCTTCTTTCTCTCTGCCCTTCCCTGCTTGTGCTCTCTGTCTCTCAAAAATAAAGTAAAAAAAAAAAAACAAAAACCCAAAAAACTAAAGGGAACTCTTTGAGATGTACAGAGATCATAAAAGGGTAGATGTTGAGAGATTTGGCAGAGCCTGACTGAATATAGTAGTTGATTAATAATAAATTTCTTTCTTGTTTGTGCCCCATTAAGGTCAACTCATTAAATGAATCATTTGAGATTTTTGCTTAAATTATCTTTTTCTGCCTCTTCACGTTTTTTTTTTAAATGTTTTTATTTATTTCTAGGAGAGAGAGAGAGACAGCGTGAGCAGGAGAGGGTCAGAGAGAGAGGGAGTCACAGACTGAAACAGGCTCCAGGCTCTGAGCTGGTAGTCAGCAAACAGCCCGATGCGGGGCTCGAACCCACGAACCGCGAGATCATGACCTAAGCGAAAGTCGGAAAGTCGGACGCTTAACCGACTAAGCCACCCAGGCGCGCCTACACATTTTTTTAGGGTTCCTGGCTTTTTTTTTACTTCTCTCTCAGCCAAATATGTAAAAACCATTGAGTCATTCATTGCTTTTCTCTTCATCTTCCATTTTCAAATATATTAACACAGCTTCTATTTCTCCCATTCCATTACAGTTGTTTTTCTAAAATAGATTCCTCAGTATTTATCTTACTGAGATTCTCTAATGCTGTCAGTTTTTAGACTCTGTTCCTTCTAGCTTACATGATACTATTTTGTCTCATCTTTCTTTCCCAGTCTTTTGTATTCACTTGTATGGACCTTGATTTTATATGTTATCCTTAAACATTGGCTCTACCAAGGACTTGTAAACTAGTCCATTGTTCTTTTTCTGCACCCTCTCCTTGGTTGATTTAATTTACCCTGCTGATTAAAAATTCCATCAATATGCTAATGATTCCCAAGTTCTCTCTTTAGCTTTGACCTCACCCTGCATTTTTCTCTCATCTATTTAGTGCTTATAAGTTAGGTTTGTATGTCTCAAAGTTATCTTAAGCTTGTAATTTTCAAAATATAATTGGATATTTATTATAAGAATTCTAATACATATATATTTGTTCTAACTTAGTGGCAAAAATGTATCCCAGGTACAGAAATCTGTAACCTGGAATCTATTCTATAATTGTTCACCTTCTCACACTTCCAATCAATTATCAACACCTCTAGAAAACTTCTCTGAAATGCCCTTCCCCTTTGTTGCTGTTAGGTCACACTGTACATAACTTTATTTTAATCTCTATATTGGAATTGGTTCACCTACATGTTTGTCTCTTTCTCTAAAAAGTATGTCTCTTCTGGACTGGAATTATTAGGCACTTCTATAGTATATTTATTACCTAAGATAGAGTATACAACCAAAAAAGTATATATTCCATATATATTTTCTGCATTGAATGAAATTTCAATATTATCTTTCAAAATAATTTTTCCTCTTCTTACATTAGTAAGGTTTCACTGGATCAGGATAATCATTTATGTAAAATACTTTCTAAACAGAAGTATGATATGCAAATATTAGCTGTGGCCAACCACCTCAATTGCTTTGTGCAATGGGTAGAATATAAATAAACAACAAAAATGATCACCAAATTTAATTTATAAATTGTTTTCCTTGTTGTTTAGCCATATGCAATGCCCATTTTATAAAATTATTTACTCAGTTGGGAGAATGCCACTTTATAAAGAATACAATAAAATTACAAGAATGAGTCAGGAAATTGGCATAATAATAAATTTAATAAGCTCTTTCTATCTGTTTCCACTCCCACTGCATAGTATACTATTTCGTTTATGCTGCATACAATGAAGTCCTTCCCTTTCAAATGAACTGTGCTGTATACTGAGTCACTATAACCAGTTTTTTACTTCTATTTCCTAAAAGATACATTAATTTATTTTTTATACACCTACTGCTGCTCTTTCTTCACCTTGTTTTCACATTCTGTCTCATTACAATCTGACTTCTACATCCTCTTGGTCTTTATTCTCCCCAACATTTAGGCAGCATTTGGCAATATTGACCCCACTTCCTTTGGGGCACATTTCTTTCTTATCCAAAGATTGTTCTAACCAACTGCTCATTCTTTCTCTTTGTTATAGACCAGGTACTACATTTCCATTGACTTATTCAGTCAGAAACACATTAAATGTCTCCTGTGTGTCAGCATTTTGCAAATAATCACACATCGCTTGTTCCCAAAGAACTTACTGTTTTGATGGGAAGGCAGACATATAATGAACACAAACATAAGATCATTTCATGGTGGCGAGATCAGTGAAGACACAGTGAGGAAGGCTTTCTGAGTAAGTTGTGAGCATCCAGAGGGTTAATATTTGTTTTTGATCCAGAAAGCATTAAAGAAAAAATTAGACACCATATTAAATGAATACAGTGAGAATTTTCCTATCTAATGTTTATTCCTTTGTAAAAGATGAATAAATTAAGCTATGAATCATTGAGAGATTCCTCTTAAAATAGAAATCAAGAATAGTTTTACATTCTTAAATGATATTGCTTTAGAAATCCCCGTGGTAATTTCCCACTTTCTATAATTAATTCATCCTTTAAAAATGAGCTCATTGGGGAAGAAGCTATATAATGTCTATGTAATATTTTTCCTCTCCCAGTACAATGTGTGCTTAATTCAAGTGCAGTAGTCTGCTGTAGCACAAAGTTTTTTATCATGTCTTTTGTGATATTTCGTACTGATGGGAGATGTCCTGTCACTCAGAATGATCTTGCACAGTCTTGTGAGGACTCATACATATGAAAAATAATCTTTCATGACAGTTTCCTCCAATTTAAGACAGCAATTTCTTCCATATCTGCCTGTATTATTGATAACCGTCATTGGTAAAAGAGAATTGTCTGCAACCTAGTAGAAATGAAAATGAATAGTGTTAGAGATTAACTATAAATGTAACCTTGCTAGAGAAATTATGTCAATTTAAGGCATATTGTCTCTTGAAGACAGACAAATAATAAAGAGCTGGACCATACAGTTTATGGAACAATGTTTTCTATCTCCCTTAACAAAATCAAAACTAACTTTTTTTTTCTTTTTTCCTTTCTTCCTTTCCCTCCTTCCTTTCTCTTTCTCTTTTGTTTTTTTTTTACATGGTATATGTTAATTAATCATATCCTAATTCCTTCACACAATTGTTGTGATGATTGATTACAAAATGTTATAACAGGATTTGTCACATAATTGGTTTGTGTGTGGTCATGTTATTTTATCAGACCCTTATCACTATCTTACAGAACATTCAAGTATAAACTTCTATACTTTATATTGCCAGTCAAGGGCTATAATTTACTCTCTTACATTGTGTGTGGTGGGCAGACTTGCACCCAGAGTCTTCAATGCCCTAATTGCTGAAAGCTGTAAATATGTGATCCTACATGGCAGTGGAAACTGCAGATTCAATTAAGGTTAAGGACCATAAATTAGGGAGATGATCATGAATTATCAGGATGAGTTCAATATCCTAACATGAGTCCTTAAACCAAAGTGTATTCTCTTTCTGGAATCAAGCAACATGCATCAGGAGGAAAAGAGAGATCCTAATCATGAGAATATTTCTGCCAAGATAGTTAAATGCTTACTTTCAATACTTCTAGTGAAACTCAGAAACAATAGATAAGAAAGAGGGGGAGAGAGAGAGAAAAGTAAGAAGACAGATAGGGGTAGCAATAAGGAAGAGAAGGAGGACATCAGAAAGCGATATGTTAAGAACCAATAATAACTAATTAGAAAATAAAATAAGACCATAGAGACACCATTAAAAATAGCAACAGATTCTAGGGGCACCTTGGTGGCTCAGCCAGTTGAGCATCTGACTTTGATTTCAGCTCAGGTCATGATCTAGGGTGGTGAGACGGAACCCTGCATCAGGATCTGTACTGAGCATGGGGCCTGCTTAAGATTGTGTCTCTCCATCTGTCCCTCTCCCCCACTCACTCTCTCTTTCATATATTCATATATATTACATATATGAATGATTCTAACAAATATTACATAAAACATATTCATATATTCATAAATATATAATGATTTATATATAATATTCATATATACATGAATGATTCTAACAAATATTACACAAGACACGATTAAAGGAAAAATGAAAACATGATTGAAAACAGTAGATTTTCATTTGAAACAAAACAATAGCAATATGACAAATAATCTTCAAAGCAAAAATTATTCTAAGAATGAAGGAGGGCAATTTTTTAAACCATAAATCAAGACATATTTTAAAAAGATACTAATAAAAAGCTAGTAGTTTTGTACAGAATAGTAGCAATAATATAATGATAGAAAGCTTTGCTTAGAGAAAATCTTTTTACCTTGATATATGGAAATATATCTTAAAAAACAGAAGGCAAGAATCTTAAAGAACTGAGAAATTTTACCATATTTAATAAATACTTTGTAAAACAAATCACATTCTAAACATTCACATAGGCAAAAGACAAAAGAGTATAAAAATGGGAATAAATTAATCAGTATAAAATTATGAAAAATTAATTTATGAAAAAAAGATCAAAATATCCTTTAATCTAAGGAAGAGTTCTTCATAATCATAAGCAGAGCCAAAAAAATATGTTGCCCTGATGTACATGTCTTAACATGGATGTATTTTCAAAGCATTATGTTTTATAAAAAATATTAATTGCTATGAGACAGGATAATAGGACACAAATTAAGTGAATCATAAACTTATTTATAAAAAGTATCATCCTATAGTTTGAGGCTATGCATATATTCAATATATAGAAATATGCATATGGAACAATAGACATTATTTTTTTTTCTGGAAATGTCTGTTGGGCAATGGAGGTAGGAAAAATATTCATGCATGCATAATATTTCTGAGTGTTGTGTCCAGTTTTTGTCTATAATATTAGTCTCTGTGATTTTTATCTTAGAGAAAATTTTACACATAGGGAACAATCAATCAGGCTTTTTGGCCTGTTTTAGAACAGTATAGTCTCATTAAAAAACATTGCAACCCATTTCAATTTTTACCATAACTTGTAAAAGAAAATTTGAAGTTAAACACTTTAATTTGATTTTTGTGAGAATATTTGTGTTTCCAGTTAGCATAGAATTAGCTATTCTGCTGCTTAATGTTTATTTTTGAGAGAGAGAGAGAGAGAAAGAAAGCACAAGTGGAGGAGGGTCAGAGAGAGAAGGAACATAAGATCCAAAGCAGGCTCCAGGCACAGAGCCCAACACGGGGGTAGAACTCACAAACCATGAGATCATGAACTGAGCCAAAGTCGGACGCTTAACAGACTTGAGCCACCAAGGCACCCCTAGAATGAACTATTTTTATTAACTACTGCAAAGGTGAAATAAAGCAAGCAAAACTGCAACTTGCATTTAAAATACATAATGCATTATTCAACTGAACTCTGCTTTACATTTCTAGAACCACAAAAGGTGGCGGGAGCCTTACTTTATTCTCAAATAAAAATTTGAAAAATATTTTAGCCTTGAGAATTTTTCATTCATTGATTAATTCATGGTTTTCATCTAGGTAGTGCACATATATTATCCTAAGCATTCTTTAAAAATAAAACAGTATTTGGGAAAGCACTAGAACTCTTAGCTATATAGAATTTTTTCTTTCCACTTTATATAAGCATAGAAAATTACTTTTTCTAATGTTGAATATCTGCTTGGAAAAGACCAAAGAAATTTTTATTCTGCCAGATGACAGGATTTGAGGAGGAGAGATATGTAACAGCATGACAGCTAAAGAGGTTGGCAGGTCTATTGAATAAATACATTCCTGTTGATTATCAGAGTAATCTGCCTTTTGGGTCTTGGGTACTCCATGTTATGCCATCAAAATGACCTCCTTACAAAGGTTTGAATGAAATAATGTATGTAGGTAGTTACACTTAATTATCACCAAAATAAATACAACATATATTTCTGTAAGTGGATGAGCAATAAAGTTTTCAAAGTATAAAATCTCAAACTTTTAATTTTTTTTATTTCACAATAACTAGAAACCTGACTCATCCTTGTTGACAAAATTGCAAAAATGTAATATATGTGTGTATGATTCAGAATGTTTAAGTCATACTTAAGACAATTGTAATCACTTGTTCTTGACAATAAAAAGTCACAATCACTCATTTTGACACCACAATGACGGGTTCTTTTTATAGTTCACTCAAATGTTCTAAGAACGTAAGGAATTGCAGTTAAATTACTTACATTTAAATGGCATTTCTAAATCATCGACCTGTTCAGATTTTTTAATCAGCCTTAACAATGAAGCCCTAATACATATTTTAGATACTTCAATTAAAAAAGAAAAACTGAACAGCATGTTATTTAGAAAGAAACAAATCTTTCTTACCTAAAATTGATGGAAAATTCTCCTACAGTGCTTTAAATGTGTTACCATATGTTGATCCATGTAGTTTTATTTGCTATGAATTTTTCTTTTGTTGAACTATATTTCAAATAAAAAATAATAATTATAGGCTTAATTAAAATCTCTAATGATGTTGATGATTATTTTTAATATCCCTTTACACTTCAGTTGCTGATTAATCTTTCTAAAAAGTTTGAATATTCTAACAGAAGATTGTCCATCTCTTATGAGCAATGGACCCTTAGGAAACCAAGAATTATTGTAATATCTTTTAATCTGTAGAGTTAAAATTTTCCTCTGTATTCTGAATAATCTTACAGATTTTTGCTTTGCTGTTACTCTATGTGGAGATAGCTGTGATTAATCATATTTTCAAAGTAAATTTATATTTTTGTTATTCAATTAAATACATTTTCCACTGATGAATAGTTAGAGCATAAACAGTATCTTGTGGTACTCTGAAAATATTTAGACATAAAAAGAGTTTCTCACAGTAGATCAATTAGAAGATAGATCTCCCACTGTGTGTCATTTAAAGAATTATTAAAGTGGTTTAATTTTTTCAATGTGCTCTCATTTTTCATGAAATATTTTAATATGATGTCTCCATTAAAATTATTTTCCTAGAAAAATTCGTATTGTAAATTTCTTTCAAGACATCAGACATCTATTAGATGAATATTATTTTAATTGGAAGTAACGTTACATTTTAAAGGTTATTTATTTATTTTGAGAGAGAGAGAACATGCAAGTGCATTCATGTACACACACACACACACACACACACACACACACACACACGAGTATATGGGGGAGAGGCAGAAAGAGAAGGAGAAAGAAAATCCCAAGCAGACTCTTTGTTTTTAGCACATGGAGCCTCCATCATGCTCCATCTCACAAAGCATGAGATCATGACCTGAGCCAAAACCAAACCAAACTCAACGACTGAGCTACCCAGGTGCCCCAATGAAATACATTTTGAAAAGATACAGTTGGTGAGGAAGATAGGATACTTATTGTGATATAATTATATATTTATATTATATATTTATATATTATATGTGTTTTAATTATATATAATTATATATTTAGTCATTATCTAAACAACTCTTATTTTGTTCTCTGTATTCCAAATATATCTCACATTTAGAGCAGACAAAAATGGGTAGGCATTACATTATAGTTATCTACTACTGCAATGATTGTATTTTGCCAGAAGATTCCATTAACAAATAGTATATGATGTTAATGACATGGCTAAGCAAGAGTTTTATAACTGATGTATAGTAGTGTGAACGATTCTGCAACATGCCTTGCTCTGTATACGTAATGTCTGTGGTTCATGAATATAAATTAAAAATAAAAAGAATTCTAGCGGCGCCTAGGTGGTTCAGTCGGTTAAGCTTCCGACTTTGGCTCAGATCATGATCTCACGGTTCATGGGTTCGAGCCCCCTGTCAGGCTCTGTGCTAACAGCTAGCTCATAGCCTGGAACCTGCTTCAGATTCTGTGTCTCCCTCTCTCTCTGACCCTCCTCTGTTCACACTGTCTCTCTCTCTCTCTCTCAGAAATAAATAAAACATTAAAAACAATTTTTTAATTGAAAAATAAAAAGAACTCCAAAATAAAATATGTTCTTAGTATTTAGCCAACTTTTATGACAATTAGCCTGTGGCTGTTACCTCACAGGGTGCATTTTTATGTCAGCGATAATATATTTTGTGTGGTGTGGTAATATAGCTGTCAGTTTTGTATTTCAGTGTTGTTATGTTGATAAGTGCTATCATTTGGTAAGAATGGTTCACCTATCTGTTTAACACTTTCAAGTTTTTTTTCTGTTACATCCATGACCTATTGTAGTCCAGTCTGATAACCTGGTATTTTGTTAACATATTTTTCAAATTGTGTGTATGTGTGTGTGTTTGCATTTCATTAAGGCTCTTACACTATTTTACCACTGATATAATTTGTACCAATCATGATGTCTCAACACAAGTATTTCCCAGCAGTTAGGTTAAAATCTATTTATCTGGGAAAACTTTCTAAATTAATGGAGCTAATGTTTCCAATATATAGTATTCTGCCAAATGAGGAACTGCTTCTCATGAAAAGAAACTCACATAAATTGTGTGTGTGCTCTAAGGTGTGCTTTGTAAATTTGCAATCTTTCCAATTGTGAGACATATAGCCACCTCATAAATGATTCACATGGTGCCCAAAGGTACAGTAAATGAGGCCAAACTGATGTCATGAATACATGTTTGTATAAAGCTCTATAAATAATAAATTAGTTCTCTCTTGTAGAGTCAGGAAATAGTGCTTATGTCTAATAAATGGTGAACATGAAATTATGCAATCCTTTATTAAGAAAATGTGTCTTCTAGAAAGGTAATGTGTATCATTTTGCTCTTTGTAATGATTGCTTCTGAAGAATAACAGTGAAAATATAAGAATTTGTTTAAAATAAATTTTCTACTATATATTGTAAAATAGACAGGGAACTTCCATTAATTTCTAGTTCAGTAAAATATATGTATGTATGTATGTGTTTGTATGTATGTATGCTGGTCGGATACTACTACAAATTGTGCTAACAATATGCTATGAAAGGAAAAACAAGGAAGAAATGTTATGTTTAACCTTCCACTTAGCAGACTTCTTAGAGCTTGATAAGCTTATACTTTATTTGAGAGTTGATGTCATAACATACTTCTTTATATGCAGATGTATAGTAGTTATGCTAATAGTCATAATGTGTAGTTTTTTTAAATCAATTTTGAATTATCTTACCTAGTGCAACATGAAAATAAGAAACACTTAAGAAAATGAAACTTCTGATTAATGCCGGTAGATTGGACAGTAAGCTCTACTATGTCTGCAAATCACTAAAATGACAATAATGGAACCAAGAGTCAGGTGCTTAACTGACTGAGCCACCCAGGCTCCCGAACCATAATGGAATTTTTCAAGGTATTTCCCACACGGACAAAACATAAGAAGAAGAGCAATATATATGATGAGATCTGATAGGAAGATAGATGAATAGGAACTGGTTTATTTGAACCAGAAGCTCTGAGCCTAAGAAAGAAAGAGGGATGGAGAAAAACAGAGAGAGAGAAAGGAGAAGTGAAGGAAGAGGAAGATAGGGGAGGAGAGGGAAGGGAAGGGAAGGGAAGGGAAGAGAAGGGAAGAGGGGAGGGGAGGGGAGGAGAGAGGAGAGGGGAGAGGAGAGGAGAGGAGAGGAGAGGAGAGGAGAGGAGAGGAGAGGAGAAAGAAAGAAGGAAACTGTTCATACTATACATATATCAAACAATGAAGATGATATGGGTGAGGTGGTATGATGGAGTAAGAGAAAACTAGAGGATTCTGTGACAGTCTTTTTGAAGAAAACGACTAGTGGATCTATTCTACAGCCCTTAATGTTCCTCTGACTTCTGGAAGAAGTTTGGATATTTAATACCTCCAAAATGTGAGAGAGGTTTCTGGACATCAGGCACAATGGAGAACTCAATACCACTGAGGATGGACGTTGAAAAAGACCACTCTGCATCACCCAACACACACACGCTCTATGAGAGTATCTTTATGAATTTTCTTTCAGGTTAATCACATTTCAAGGGAAAAAGACTATTCTAATATCACAATGGATTATAAACCACCTGGTTATCAGTGTTTTGTTTAGCACATGGAGGAAGTATGTAATCAATACTTCAATCAGTTTCTTAGTTTTCTATCATGATGTACAAAGGGGGAGCTAAGAAAAAAGGAAGTCTAAAGAAAATATCTTAAGAATATGTCTAAGATTAAAACCAGGAGCAAAAGAAAAACAAAGGATAAATACAAATTGAAAGAGACAGGTAAAACTGGGCTAGCAGAACTTAAAAGATCATCATTAATATTTTTAGCCTTTTGAGCATCCATAATAACAGTAAAGAATGCAGTAATAAGTAATTTTTCACCAAAATATGGAAGCTAAAAGTATGAGAGCAGAAACTAAAATTTAGTAGAAATCCTGGAAGATAGATATACCAAAAATTCTTCCAGAAGAGAAAACATGAAAACTGGAACTGGCCTAGAGAGCTGGTAAATGTTATTTTGTAATAATTCAAAGACACTAAGAACAAGGCTCTAGAAAAATAAAAGGCATGCCTGGCTGGATAAAATGGATGGCACCGTTATAGTCAGGGCCTTCAAACCAGCTCAGAATCAAAAGGGAAACCTTCCAGGCTAACCTGGCACTTTCCCATCTATTGCTAGTGGTAGATGTATATGATAATCTTTCTTCTGACTATTCTCCTTTTAATCTATTCTGCTTTGAAGGCTGAAAAAAAAACTGTTAAAATTTGGATCACCCTGCCAGTCGCCAAGAATATCAACAGCTTCATTTTTGACTAGTTGTGATATATGTGTGTGTGTGTGCACACACGTGAGCATATTTATAATTTTGCCGAGTAGTCAACTATTATCTTTCTATCTTTCAATGGCTGCATTCTCATCTAGCTTGTGTTTTATGTAAATTCTTCTTCCCAACCTTGGCAAGACCATAAGCAAGGGAAATAGAGCTAAGTTTCCATGCTACACAAAGCTCATCTATTGTTTTATTTTGTTTTGTTTGGCTCCAGTGAAAAGAATATATTAAAAAATGTTGTTCAGGAAATAATTCCAAACCTACTTTGTATCTACTAGTTTATAAAAAATGAAAAGTTTATATTTCATTGAAACTTTGAAATAGAGGAATAACAAGAATGTCCTTGGTTTCAATCTCATAAAATTAGGCATTTTCTTTGCTTATGTGGTATAAAATCCTCTGGTATATACATAATACACTGAGTGTAGTTTTAAAGTGACATAGACCATAGATTGAAAATGTTATAAATGCTACTCTAAAACTTCCTAAATTTCTTTCCTATGTCAATTTTTAATGCTTATTTATTTTTCAGAGACAGAGATAGAGATAGAGAGAGAGAGACAAAGAGAGAGAGAAAGCATGGGAGGGGAGGAGCAGAGAGAGGAGCGAGGTCAGAGAATCTGAAGCACACTGACAGCAGAGAACCGGATGTGGGGCTCGAACTCAGGAACCACAAGATCATGACCAGAACCAAAGTCAGACGCTTAACCAACTGAGTCACCCAGAAGCCTCTTTCCTATGTCATTTTAAGACAATGTAGAGGACTTTCCCTTCCAGCTATGAAGAAGTAACAATTCCTGCCTGAAATAACGGAAATCTAGGAAAAGTGTATGAAAATTTTCTTTTTAGACACAAGATGACAGGCAGCACAGGATAGCGATCACTGAGAGAGGGAAGAATAAGCAAGGAGAGCACGGTGCTTGTCCTCGTTTGTTGCCTGAAAGAGTTCCAGACATTCCTGACAAAATTGCAGGGAGTAGACCCAGCAGTTTTACCCTGGGCTTTTTGGAGTCTCCTGTGTACCTGCACAGCTCACTGGTCAGCCAAGAATTTGAGGGAGTTTATTCTCAGAGTCTTTGTATTCACATTCTTTTTTTTTTCTTTCATAGTTTATTATCAAGTTGGTTTCCACATAACACCTAGTACTCATCCCAACAAGTGCCCTCCTCCATGCCCATCAACCCCCTTCCCCTCTCCCCCACCCCCATCAGCCCTCAGTTTGTTCTCAGCATTCAAGAGTCTCTCATGGTTTGCCTCCCTCTCTCTCCCCAACTATTTTCTCCCCTTCTCCTCCCCCATGGTCCTCTGTTAAGTTCCTCCTAATCCTCCTATATGTGCAAACATATGGTATTTGTCCTTCTCTGCCTGACTTATTTCGCTCAGCATAACACCCTCAAGGTCCATCCATGATGCTACACATGGCCAGATTTCATTGTTTCTCATCGCCATGTAGTATTCCATGGTATAGATAAACCACATCTTCTAAAACGCCCTCATTTTCAGGTTTCTCCTCTCAGCAACAGCACTGACCACCTCTGACACCTTTAGTCAGTGACAATGAAGATTTCCCTGTGAATGCTTTTAGCACCCCTTATTAATCAACTGGAGAGTGGTGTTAGGGGCCAATCCACATAAATGTGGATTTCACCTTCTGTGTTCATTGCTTTCAAAGGCTGAACTCTTTTCCACATTCTTTGTGATTTCGATCACTTACATTTCAACCAATAATCATTCTGTTATGTTTTTGTCCAGAATTTATAATGACTATCTGAATCAGTCTAAAACAAATCATCTGCAATTAATTTTTCTCTATTTTTTTTTACATATTTCTGAACTTGAATTGGAGTATATATGTCAAAATATGAGTACTGTATTTACTTAGATTCATTATAAAACAGCAATGCTTAGTAGTCTGCTGTCCAGTACTCATTATATTGAAAATATACACAATTCACTTAATAACCTGGAATCACAAATGTTTCACTTTCTGATGATACTTTTTGTGCCTAGGTACATTACTGATAAATAAGTTCATACTTAAAATCTTGTTTTATAATTTTTCATAATTATATTTATTATAAACATAAAAGATACATAGAATAGGTCACATTTCCTTCTGGAAACAATGCTATGTCCGATCAGCGTGTCTAGGACTTTCAGTATTATGTTGAATAGAACTGGTAAGAGTAGGCATTGCTTTCTTTATCCTGATATTAGAGGAAAAGCTCTCAGGTTTTCACCATTGAATACAATGTTAGCTGTGCATTTTTCATACATGGTCTTTATTCTATCAAAGTATGTTCTCTCTAAACTTATTTCACTGAGAGTTTTTATCATGAATGAATGCTGTACTTTGTCACATGTTTTTTATGTATCTATATAAATGGTCATATGGTTTTTCCTTTCACTTGTTTTTTTAAATATTTTTATTTATGTCTAGGAGAGAGAGAAAGAGACAGCGTGAGCAGGGGAGGGTCAGAGAGAGAGGGAGACACAGACTCTGAAACAGGCTCCAGGCTCTGAGCCGGCAGTCAGCACAGAGCCCGACGCGGGGCTCGAACCCACGAACCGCGAGATCATGACCTCAGAGAAAGTCAGACGCTTAACCGACTAAGCCACCCAGGTGCCCCTATCCTTTCACTTCTTAATGTGTTACATTTTGTTGATTGATTTGTGAATATTGAACCAATCTTGTGTCCTTGGAATAAATACCTACTGATCGTAGTAAATGATTTTTTTTTGTAATGTATTGTTGCGTTCAGTTTGCTAATATTTTGTTGGAGTTTTTGTATCTATGTTCATCACAGATATTGGCCAGTGTTTTCTTTTTGCTTTTTTTTTTTTGTGATAATGAATATCTGCTTAGATATCGAGGTAATGCTGGCCCAATAGAATTAATTTGAAAGCTTTTCTTTCTCTCCTATTTCTTGAAATAGCTTGAGAAGAAAAGGTATTAACTCTTCTTTATATGTTTGGGTGAATTCATCTGTGATGTCATCTGGTCCTGGACTTTGGTTTGCCTGGATTTGTGATTACTGATTCAATGTGATTGCTAGTAATCAGTCTGCTCAAACTTTCCATTTCTTCCTGATTCCATTTTGGAAGGTTCTATGTTTCTAGGAATTTATCTTCTAGCTTGTCTGATTTGTTGACATATAATTTTTCATACTATTCTGTTAAAATTCTTTGTATTTCTGTGGTGTCAATTGTTATTTTTCCTTTTTCATTAATTGTGTTCATCTTTTCAAAGAACATGCTCCTGGTTTCAGTTATCTATTTTATTATTTTTAGTCTCTATTTTATTTCTTTTGCTCTAATCTTTTTTATTTTCTTTCTTCTGCTTGCTTTGATCTTTATTTTTTTTCTAGCTCTTTCAGGTGTAAGATTAGATTGCTTATTTGAGATATTTCTTTCTTATCAAGATAGGCCTCTGTTGCTACAAACTTCCCTCTTAGGACAGCTTTTGTGGCATCCCAAAGATTTTGGACCATTGTGTTTTCATTTTCATTTCTCTCCATGTATTTTTTGATTTCCTATTTGATTTCTTAGTTGACCCGTTCATTGCTTAACAGAATGTTTTTTGCCTCTGTGTATTTATTTTCTTTCCAGATTTTAAAATAATAAGTTCCCATGCTTTTTAGTAAATTCTTCCTTACATTTTTAACCTGGCATCATTACCACACTCAGAGATGGTATTTAGCTATTATTTTGTATATCTAAACCGTTTGTTAAAATGTTGAATTTGAATACTTCTATATTGGGTGGTAAATACTTCTACATTGGTCCTGATGCTCCCTTTCCCTTTCTCAGCAGTTCTGGACTTTTGTGTAATCCAGAACTAGATGACATAGACTAGTATGTAGGGAATAGCCACAACTCTTCTAATTTTATGATTTAGTGGCCGTGCCTAGTCAAAATGGTAATGCCTAGGACACATTTTGCATAACATATAAGACTAAATCTTTATAGTTACCCAATTTTTCTCCAGCTAAGATTTCCTGGCTAGACACATTACACCTTTTCCCCCCATTTCTAAGTAGCATTGTTATAGAGTTTTGTACTGTGATTATATTAAATATACAGATAAATTTAGAGACATTGAACATCTTTGCAAAATTGCAAAGTTGCAGTCAACAACATGGCTCCCACACGGACATCATTTCCCTCCCTGGATCTCCATACAGACTTATAATTTCTTTTGCCCAAGTTCTACATATTTCTAAAGAAGTTTATATTTCTACATTTTATGATAGATTTTTAAAAAATTTTGCTTAATAAGTACTATTTAAGAGAAATATTTCTTTTTGTCACATTTCTTGGTGCATCTGATCCCCTTACTGCTCAGAATTTTTCACTGGTTTTTATTTCACTAAATTTATGCTTGCTAAATTCAAATTATTTTAATGATGAATAATCATGATTTTTATTCCTTCCTTCCTGTATTTATATTTCTTGTCTCTACATTACACACACATCACAGTTTTCATTAAATATTTATGGTTTCCTTCTGGGCAGATGTAAATTACACTCCCTACTCCTTCAAATTGGATATGGCTAAGTGGGTTGCTTTGAACCATATTCATGCATGTAATTTCCAGGTGGAATCCTTAATAGCTGGATAATAATTGCCCATCTTTCCTACTCTCTGACCAGTAAACAAGAAATAACATGTAGAGCTGAGTATTATATCAACCTGGGAACCTGGGTGATTATGTCATGTTCAAAGAAAGTAATTGAGTCTGTAGCATAAGGTAGTTATTTTTTAGGTACATTTACTTTTATTTCTTAATTTATTGACTTCTGGGGATTATTTGCTCATTATTTCCTCTTCTTATCTATGGATATTGATATGGACTCTAGAATAGATAGAAATATTTCATTGTAGGAGTCCCACCTAAACAACACTATATAATCCTGCACCCTGAATCCTCTATTCAGTATATATCATGTCTAGAAGAAATTTTATATAATATACAAAATAAAATTAGTATCAATCTCTACCGTCAGCTCAAAGATAATTTTGTTTTTTCCTTTTTGTAATTTTTCTATTAAAAAATTTATATAAATTATTTCATTCAGAGAATAAATGATCATGTCAATTTTTGCAAATATTAATGTGTGAATATACCTATATATATTTTTATTTAAGAAAACAATATTGGTTAAAATTAGGCAGAATTAGATCAAATTATATCATCATATATATGCTTTATATATGATATTTTATATACACACACACCTCACATAAATACTTTCTTACTGTATAAAGAGCTCCTTGAGAGGAAAGGATGATTGCTTATTCTTTATATTTTTTTTATCTTATCAAATGCCTAGCATAGTATCTAGTTCAAGACATATGTCTTGACTAAAGTTCTAACTATAAATGTTACTTTGTCTTATAGTTCTGTACTTTTGATGCAGTCAAATAATTTTTGTACTTATAATATGAAAGGTTATAAAACTTGCCTTTGTTTAAAAAAGAAAAAAGAACATTTAATTTTCTTTTCAGCCATAATAAAATGCTGATATAAGCAGAGCTTTAAGTGACTGTATAAATATATATGTGTGTAATTCTCTGCTTATAGTTTAATAAGTACAATTATTATTTCATGAGGCATCATTAACTTTTATGGTAGTTTTTCCACACATATAAAGTCACTGCCTGTTTGATGTCCTGGATATTCTTATTTTAAGATTGATATAAATAATTGCATGCACAGGGCTCCAGTTATATTTTTAAAGAGCATACTTTAATTGCATTTGAATGCCTAGGCAAGGAGACAATAATAGGATGGTAAACATAAAATCAATCATCCTTATCCAGGACTCTTCATTTATGCTAATCTTTAAGACTGGAGTAATTAACAAATATATATCCTGGACATGCAAACCTGAAGGCAATGGATTTATCCCAAAATGTATCCATTTCCATGAGGAGGTCTTGCCTCCTCATATTGAAATTTTCATGTATAAAGCTTTGTATGAAACCTGAGGATTTGCCTGTTGACTTAACTGTTCTACCTCCAGCTTGATTTTGTTCTACCTCTTCGTATGTGGAAATAAAATGTTCTTTACAAAAGTTATCAATTTGAAGTAGAAAGTAAATGTCTTCCTACTCTGTGAAGTAAGATTAATGGGTTTCATAAATATTTATTTATTTTTCTAAATGAGGGAGAGAGAGAGATTGAGTAGGGGGGGCAGGCAAAGAGAGAGGGAGACAAAGGATTTGAAGAAGGGCCCTGCACTGATAGCAGAGAGCCCGATATGGGGCTTGAACTCATGACCCGTGAGATCATGACCTGAGCCGAAGTCAGATGTTTAACCAACAGAACCACCCAGACACCCCAGTAAATAATTTTTAATGTAATATTTGAAATACAAGAATGAAATCCCAGAAATGAGTTATAAGGGAACAAGAGATAAAATGTGATGATAAATATAATTTGTATGACGAAATAGCTAAACATCCAAATCACAATCCAAAATTGTAATTTATGAGTAAAATTAATGCTTATTAATGTATATAAATATATGTAGAAGACATCTCTTCTATTTGTCTGAAAGATACAAAAATGAATATTAAGAGGAAGAATGCACTCAGATGCTTTGTAGATTATTAGTGTCTCATTAAAAACATAACTGGAGACTATCTTGATATCCTCAGTTTAGAGGTCTTTGGGAGGGATATTACTTATCATGTTATTTCTCCTACCTTCTTTTTAATGCCTAGAATTCCAAAATTATACTTCTACCTCTTCCTGGATTCTCAGCTGAAGATACTCACGGATTGCGTATTATTAATAATGTAGCTTAGTTTTCTGGGTGCCTGAGTGGCTCAGTCAGGTAAGTGTCGGACTCTTATTTCCGCTCAGGTCATGATCTCAGGCTTCCTGGTTTCGTGCCCACGCTGAGAGCATGGAGCCTGCTGGGGCTTCTCCTTCTCTCTCCTTCTCTCCCTCCCTCTCTCTCTCTCTCTCTCTCTCTCTGCCCCTCTCCTACTTTCACACATGCGCTCTCACCCCTTTCTCAAAATAAATAAATAAACTCAAAAAAATTATGTAGCTTAGTTCTCTATTATTCCCAGACACTGTGTGTCACATTTTCAATTCTAAATTCCCAGGAAAGTAGATATGAATGTCCAACCCTAAACCAATCACCTGTAACTGAGAGACCAGATCCAAAATCTGGGATACAACAGGACGCTGTTATTGTGAATGGGGCAGGCTTTTCCAGCAAATACATCTTGCACTCTTTTAACACATATCCGTGACTCCTATTCTGACTCTGCAATCTCACTTTGTATCACTGTTTCCATACAGCACCATCTTGCAGACATTCCTGTTCTCCAGTTTTTTCACCATCGCAAACTATTTTCTCAGCTTTTATTTGCTGTTTCTTCTAACTGGAATGTGTCTCTATTCTTCCTGCAGCAGGGTCTCTGCCTGCATGCAGGACTTTCACAGGTAAATCACCTTGTGGAAATCAGCATCCTCACTGTGTGTGTTTTATCCCATCACCCTTTAACCATCTTCCAAATAGTTTATTACAACCTGTAATTGTCTTCTTTCTTTTTTGTTTTCACATTATTTTCTTACGTTGCCATCAAAATTTAAATCCCATGAGGACAGAAATTTTTAATCCTTCTTACTACTATGCCTCCAGTGATTAGCTCAATCAGTACATTTGCAAATGAGTACATTTTAAAAAATTCGATGGTGAGTAGTGAGCTTGAATTTATGATTTCTGAATTTCCCCTCTCCCATTTCACAATTTTAAAACAGAGAATTTTCAACTATATCAAATAACTAGCTATAATTGGCGAATAAGTTACTCATTTTTTTTATTTTAATTCCTTTAGTGAACATAGTGTTATATTAGTTTTCGGTGTGTAATACAGTGTTTCAACAACTCTATATATCACCCAGTGTTCATCATGGCAAGTACACTCATTAATTGCCATCACCTATACTTTCTCTTTATGTCATTAACTCTCTGTGGCTCAATTTTTGTACCATGAAGAGAGAATAATACCTATAAAGTGGATTTCTATGGACGTTAAATAAATAAATATGTAAATGCTTACAACACTACAATATGTTGCCCATAAAGGTGTTTTCTTTTTTTAAGAGTAGAATTTTCATGATTCATTTGTTTTATTTATCTGAAAATGAACTGCACAGAGAACTAACTGGCTTTTTAGTAAATTATTCAGAAATGTAGCAATCCAATGAGAAATTGTTATATGCCCTTATGATATCAGAGTCTTCAGCTAATATAACCACAATATTTGTATTTAAATCTGAGCCACATTTATTGATCTATATCAAACATTATAATTACAGTGGTGCCTTTATTTTGTAAATCATGGATTTTTTTGCAATATAATTTTAATTCTATTTACCTTTTCATCTGCTTATCGATAAACTCCCCTTCAGCTTCAACACAGAAAAAAAAATGACTGCTTTTTAATAGTATGTGATTATCTTGTTTATTTATGCCTACAGCCAAAGAATGAGTTTGCTATTTAAACTGAGTGACACATACTAGACCATTAGTGGCAATAATTGTCATTCTACAGCAAAAGTTTCACTTACATTTTTGCTCAAGGCAGAATATGTCTTTTTTTATGTTTAGAACAGAGAGGATGGAAAGAGATTGTCAGCCTGACCATTTGAATCCTGGGATAAATATTATGAACTACATCTTGGAATCCAATGTCTCTCTCTCTCTTTTTAATGTAAGTTTAGCTTAAATTTTATTTCCCTGAAAAAATGAAAACAATTTTTTTCACAACTTTGAAAGTACTCTTGAAATTATTTTCTCACTTAAGGAAAGTCATTTAAGGTTTTTATAGTTAAAAAATTTGTTTTAAAAGCAAATGTAGTTGATTTCACAATTTGAATAGATTATCAGGATCAGAAGGGATGATAGATGACAACACTGAGCATAAAGGTTTATGTAGAAAATATCTGCATAAATAGTGGCTATGAATTTCCTAAATTTGGGGGGGGGAAAGCACTAACTTATATACCCAAGAAGTCCACTGGAATCTAAATAAAATGAAAGCAAAGAAAATCCCATGGAAATACATCATAATGATGACATTACTTAAAGCCAAAAGTAAAAATACTGAATACAAGAGAAAAAAGGACACATCATATGCATAAAAGAATGAATCAAATAATGGGTGAGTTCTTATCAGAAATAATAGAAGCCAGAAAACATTGAAATGACATATTCAAATCTTGCAAGATAAAATCTGTCAACCAAAAGTCTTTATCCAGTGTATTCTTCCAAAATGAAGGAGAAGTAAGCACATTTCTAGACAAACCATCAGTGAGAAAGGATTTTCTAGCAGACATACATACAAGAAATTAAGATAAAACTGTTGAAATGATGCCAGATGCTATTTAAATTGACAGAAAAGAAAGAAAAACACCACAAGCACCAGAAATAATTTTATCTAAATTTGTTTTAAAGTTTTAAAATTACTAAAATAAAACAGGAATAAATATATTTGCTGATATTGTAAAATGTAAACTATTTTTCAAAATGTAAGAGAAATAAATATGCCTAATGATAGTATACATGAAATTTTTTACATGAAGATACAGTGTTTTCAGCTTAAATCAAGTTATTTATAACTTCAGTATCATTATTTTAGTCTATATTTTATATATTATGGAAAACCTATTTATTTTAAAAGACAAAACAGATCAATTTAAATGTATTTGGAAAACAATTATAAAGGAAGAAGAAATTTTCTCTCTACCCTGCAATAAAGGACAGATAAATGGGAGAAAAACAAACAGAAGTTAAATAACATATATGCTTCCTATATATAGGGGAGATACCTAGGCAAACTGAGTTACACCCCAGAAGTGGCTCAAATCACCACTTCAAATACCACCTCTTGCTAAAGACAAAAGATAGGCAAGGCATTAGGGGGGACAGGGGCAGTGGGTTGTCAGTTATCAGAAGTTACCAGGGCAAACACACTAAAAAAAAAGTGTATTTGTTATGATTTGGACATCCTCCTCACTGGTATAGTGATGTTGACACACAAAAGTGGGGATTTCCTTTATAAACACTAATGGTTCTTACAAAAGTGTAAATTTAATTTGTTTTCATAATTTCTCCTATGTGGTTTCTCAAAATAATCTTTATGCCAAAGATACATAATTTGGGGTAGCATATTCTATTATCCTTTACCTGTTATGTGACTCTCTGCCACCACTATAAGAAGACATACCTACAATAGTCAGGTGTTCTCTAAAGAAGGATAATACGTGGAATGGATTCTTTCCCAGCTGCCTAAACGAATTTAGCTCTAATCAGCAGAATCCACAGATGTCCCAAAACTGGACCAACTAACTTTCAGCCAATCCATGGCAAAGAGAACTGAATAAATGCTTATTGATGTATACCCATGAGTTTTCTGGTTGTTTGTGCATTATCACAATAGATAATGGATGGAAATAAACCATCTTTCTTTAACTTATTGACTTTTACCCTTCAGAAAGTTTCTTAAACCTCATAGTTCCTCATACATGTCATGTGGATAATAATACTGGATTCAAGAGCATTAAATGAAAGGCGCATGTGATCATGGCACAGTAGATACATAAGCTGTGTAAAATACTGCAGTAATAAAAGTATACAAATACCTCATATTAATTATTCACTTTAAAAAAAAAACTTCCTTATCAATTTTTTTCATGAAACTAATGCATACAATTTCGAATACTTATTATGTGTCAGGCTCTGTGCTAGGCTCTGGGAATGAAATGATAAGGAAAATAGACTCAGTGGCTGTTCTCCTTTACTTTATAGTTTAGAAGAAGAAATAATAGAAAGATGCATAAACAATTACAGCAAGTGCTACAACAGTACTCTATGAGAATATGAAATTCAGCAGTGAGAACTGGTCTGGTGTGGAGGTTTAGAGAAGATATTCCTAAGAAATACTGTTTGGATTGAACTGGGCATAGATATCTTCCAATTTGTTTGTAAACTGAATGAGTATATGAATGAGTGTGTGTGTGTGTGTGTGTGTGTGTGTTTGTGTGTGTGTGAGTGTGTAGTATTTTCCTATTAGGGACATTTTGAACTCTGAATCTTTTAATAGCTATCACTGATTAATTCTAGAAAAATCTTTGCTACTTTTTTTGTGGATTATTACGTTTTCTTCATTCTCCTTTAAGCTATTTTTTCTGAAACTCCAGTTAGATAAATGTTGGGTTTTACACTCTTCTCCATT
Organism: Crocuta crocuta; assembly: GCF_008692635.1. NCBI lineage: Eukaryota > Metazoa > Chordata > Mammalia > Carnivora > Hyaenidae > Crocuta > Crocuta crocuta. Next base: position 67,802 of record NW_027527163.1, read on the forward strand.
TATCTTAACCCCAATTTTGCTGTTTCTAGATCTTTAATATGCTTTGCTGGTTTCAGAAAAAATAACTTCAGCTCTATCTATCAATTTAGGAAATCAGCCCTGACTATACACTGAGGTTTTATTCTTTATAACTATGTGTCTTTTTCCAACTTCTAATTGCTTCTTTTCCTAAATCACCTTGTTTATTTGTCTCCTTTACCTTTGTCTTATTTTATTCATCTTCTTTTATTTCTTTGAACACATGAAGTATATTTAATATTTTTACCTAATAATTTCAATATGTAGATCTCTGTGGAGACTTTATGCCAAATAATTTTAAACCATGGTTATTTCTGCTTGTGTTCTGTGATATTTGAAAATTGCCTGTTTATATTCCTTTTGAAATTACATGTGACACCTGTATAGGGCTGATTTTAAACTGTTTTTCTTCAGAACTGATTTGATTTGTGCTTGTTGCACTAAGATACTGCATTAAAGTTTCAGCCAAAATCTTAGGATGCTTGGTTGTTAATATTTTTTATTAGAGTTATTATTTTAATCACAAATATATCATTAAATACAGATGTAAACCCATGAAAAGGTGTGCTTCTATTTAGGAAAGCAAGTGGGAAGTTTTGTTCTCTCTCTGTTGAATTTATACTTCCGCCCTTCTACTCGAAGCCAAGATTAAGACAGTCAAGTAGTGTCTGTCCATTCTGAAGGACAGGATTTTTCTAGTATAGTCACTGAAGGAAGTCTGTATTACTCTGAGTAAGTCTCAGAGTTGTCTCCCATTTTCTGAAAGTACAATTCATTAAAGCTAACACTAAATTGCAGTGGGTTTACATGTTCTACACGTTCTAGCTCAGATACAATCCCCACTCTGATGCAAGCTTACTTATATGCATTCTTGCTTCTCTTGCTTTCCTTCTGGATCAACAATATATTTGAAAATAATTTTAACATATATTTTATGCAACAAGTTAGAAAAGACAGTGTTATTATTCTAGAGCATTTTTTCCAGGCAACTTATCTACTTATTTCCAGAAGCTGAAAATCTATTCGTATGTACAACAAAGGTCTATTATATTATATTATATTAGGTCCCGAATATTTCAATCACTGCATTATATTTTATGTCCTGAGAGAGGTCAAAGGACAAAAAAGTGTAAAACCAAAATCAATTCAGAAATTCAATTTTCTGTTTATGCCAAACCAATGGAGACTTCTTGAACAAAGGCTTATAGATATTTCTCTCCTCTTATAATAGTTTTAGTTGCTTTGCTTTGAATTCTACCTGTTTATCTTACAAAGTCCTAAGTAACCTACTATATTAAAATCCTTTACTTTGTTATAAACCATCCCTACATACCATGAAATGAAGTAACTGTGGAACAAAAATTATGTATTTCCACTGGGTAATCAACATTATGTCCAGCATGGTCTTTTCTAAATTATTATTGTGTCCTTAGCATTTAGTACAGTACAAATATCAATCAGGGGTGAGCTTTTATTTTTAGAGGAAATATCTCCTTATGCAAATTTTCTTTATTATTTTTCCTAAATTTTAAAGACAGCATTTTGAAAGAAAGTTATAAAAAAGCCTCCTAAATATGACAGTACTAAAAATATACATGACAATACTGTACCACATAATTAGACCAAATAAAAGAATAGATTTGATCAACTATGCTAAAGAAAAATATAAGCTATCTCTATTATCTCTATACAAACATTACCAAATATGAATTATATAAAGAGACACTCAAAATATTAAGTCAAAAAGTTATATAGATAGATAGATATGTAGTTATAGATATGCTGAGTGGTTAAAAATAAAAAAATATCATTACGTGGATATGTGACTTGAAATATCTTTCAGTTTTTTTTAAACTGTAATTCATTATATTATATTTTTCAAATTTTAGATAATTTATTTTTTATTTTTTTAAATTTTATTTTGAGAGTGGGGAAAACGTAGAGAGAAGGAGAGAGAAAATCCCAAGCAGGTACAGTGCTGTGAGCGTGGAGCCCAACAAAGGGCTTGAACCCACAAACTGATATCATGACCTGAGCTGAAATCAAGACACTCAACCAACTGAGCCACTGAGGCACACCTTTTTTCCCCTAATTTTAAATATATTTAACAGAGCTCCCTTCAATTTTTCCATTTTTAAATTATATTTTCAGCTTTGGCAACAAAATTCAGTGGTAAATTTGAATGTAAAATGCCCAATTTTTAAGTAAACAAGGTCACAAACTTGTATTCAATTAGAATACTTTGGCCTAGGTGTTTTTAAGACAAAATGATAATAATCCTATGGATCAACATGTCCTAATCAATTCTATACTATTGTAGATTTATGACTTCTCAAGATTAATTAATCATTAATTAACAATCTAACATCAGTGACAAATTTGCATAAGTATTTATAACTTATAACAAGTATACTTACAGACTGCACTGTTACAACCTGTCCTGCACATATGTTTTCTATAATATATAGAAACAGTAGCAGAGTGTTTGCTATGGTTAGTTTTATGTGTCAGATTGATTGATTTTTGGCCAAACATTAGTCTGTGAGGGCATTTGTGGATGAAATTAACCTTTAAATTTGTAGACTGACTAAGTAGAGTGCCCTTCATAATGTGGGTGGGCCTCATCTAGTCAGTTGAAGAGTTGAATGGGACAAAAAGATAGACCCTGCCCCCAGGTAACAGAATTCTTGCCTTATGGACTTTGGACTGGGACATTTTTTCATCCCTGGCCTTTGACTTGAACTGAAACATCACCTCTTTCTGAGCCTGCTGGCCCTTGGACTGGAACAGCAACATCAGCTCTTCTGGCTTTCAGGCCTTTGGTTCTGATGAGGAACTAAGCCATTGGTTTTCTTGGATCTCAGGCTTGTCAAGGATTTTCCAGGATCTTCACCCTGCAGATACTGGGACTTAAGATCCTCCGTAGTCACAGGTGTCAGATCCCTATAAACAATTTCTTTATATATGTGTACACATCCAGTTAGTTCTGTTTCTCTGGAGAACCCTTCCTTAAGACAATGTCATAAATGTTTCAATTCAGAAAATACTATAATTGATTTTTCTATTTATATTTTTTCCTTTCTAGTGAAAGATTCCAGTATATATATAAACCAAGGCAAACATCTATTTTTAATAGCAGTACAAATGAAAGGCAAACTTCAAAATACTTGTTTTGTATGTTGTACTTTTTCCTTATAAGGGTTTCTCAAAGCTAATAGTACTCTTCAGCTTTTATAGTGCACATTTAATAAAAAGGTATAATAACTTATAAGCCACCAACATCAGATATTTTCCCATAGTTGTTCATGCATAAAGCTTATAAAAAGAATTAGATCTTGTTTTGATTTGCTGAAATAGAGGTTTTTTGACTTTATTAAGAGTTATTTTAATGACTTGCATAATTCTGGGTAATTAAAAAGAGGCAAGTTCCAAAATGTTGCTATCCAAATTGTGTAAAATAAGAGAGATCGCTAATTTATGGCCATGATAGATTTAAAAAAATGTAACACTCTGAATGGGGCTGTAATACATATTCTTGTTATAAAGATTCTGCAAAATACAAATCAAATAAAAGAGTTTATGAAGAAGTTAAAATTTGAGCAGATGTTACTGAAAACATATTTGAGGTATTTATCTTAATTTTTGCTGAAACAAAGCAGAATGCAAATAGTTGCTCATTTTTTTATTGCTGCTTACGTAGTTCTTCCTTTACTGGAACCATAAGTGAATTTAGACAACACACAGGCCATACTTCTGTACATTGATAATAAAAGGATTTTTCATGATGCGAAGATCAAGGAAATATACCATACCACACTTGAGAAGCTTTTATAAGCCTTAAGCATTCTTCAGATTTCACAAGGACACCTCCGCTGCCTAATTTATTTGCTGTAAACATTTCTGATAAAGAAACTAATACCTTCCTGTACATCCCATTTTGCTTTGTCTCTGGATTATTATACATTTCCCAAGCAGCAACATTTTGAAATGCATATTAAGTACAATTCTTCTTTCTGAAAACTCTCTTCAAAGTGCTCATTCTCACCCTGGTGTCCCTGCCTTTATATCCCACTCTGTGTGATTTTCTCTATCAACAAATTTCCAGATTTTCCTGAAGAAAACTCCAGTTTTATCTCTACTTTATACACTTTATGTACACTTTATATAGCCTGAATATCAATCTGCTCCTTTGTAACTGTGATTTATAGCTCTGCCATTTTTGTTTTTTCTGAGTAGAGTGCAGACAGTAAACAGGGTGTTATCTTTGATTTGATTTTCAGTAAAACTCTCTCTTTCCCTTATGTACTTTGATGCACTTCTTGCCACTTTGTTGCATGATCTTTGATTTGTTTTCATCTTGTCCTACATCATCTGCTGTTACAGCCATCGTTTTCTTTTTAGGGATCTCTCTTCTTCAAAATCAACATCTTTGCTTAACTTCATCTTTCTTTCCTGCAGCTTCAGTCTCTGTTGATTCTGCAGGTCCTTTTTTAGGGAACAATGTCATGGGTACTTGCCTAAATTTTTCTTTTTTATTTAGTAGTTTTCCTGTATCCTTAAGATTCTGTTACCAACCTCTTCATTGTTCTTTTCTTTTTGATATTAACTTGCCTATTTTGTTCTAGTTGCTTCTCTGTAGTACAGACGGGTTGATCCATCTTAAACATCTGTTATTGCCTGCCTTAAAATGTCTAATCAACCATGTGTCTAGGAATCTATTGTGATACCGCCTTCTTTATTGAGCATCTGTTCATAGTCACACAAGAATATTTCTCAAGTATAGTCATACCTATTCATGTTTCTTATCTTCAAAGACCAGTAGATTGTGAGGTTCCAATTCTTCAAAACAACTAAATCTTGGATATTTCAATACCCTAAGTTATTATTGGAATCCATCTAAATCATTCTCAAAAAGCGAGAGGTCCACAAGTAAAGATATGAATTTCTCAAGGCCATGAAGCTTCCTAAGAAAGCTTCGTGATGTTTCTAGAAATGTCAAATTTGGAACAAGAGAATCCTTTCTTTTCCCAGATCTGGGCCATTTGTATTTTTTGGTAATTATGTAATTCCTTTCTTGAAATAGTACATGATATTTTTAAACTACAAATTGTTGATGTTTTTCAAGCACCTAAGGAAACTTCATCACAGCCATATGAGACAGGAGTAGAATGCTGGCCTTCAAGCTGTTTGTGTAACTAAATGGAACTTTATTAGGAAAATTAATCATCTCTTCTTTGTTTTAGTATAAGGATATTATCAGTTGGTCTACTTGTGTATTATTGTTATACTGAGATTCAAATTCAGGACTTTTACTATACTGAAACTCAAGTTCAGCTAAATTTGTAATGAGACATTAATTTTTTTATATTTTCATAAATAATGTACAAATCTATATGATGCATATTAGGATCTTTTGTCTTTTCTAACAAATTGATACAACCAAGAACATAAAAACTGAAAGGGTAATCATAAATTTTAACCTATATAGAGTAAAACCAAAATTGATTTTCTTTCTTATTCACTCTCCAAACTGTTCAAGCATTTCCAAAGCTTATGGCTTGAGGTACTTGTATATTGTCAAATTCTTGTTATTCTTTCCAGGACTCTTCAACAGTTAAAGTAGTATAAGCTTTTGCTGTCTTAATGAATACCATTTTATTGTATCTTTTTCTGGGCTTGTATTTCATTAGCAACAAATGGTAATATTTTAAAATTTCTACTACAGCTGCTTTAGGCTCAAACATAATATTTCATAAGATCATGTATTCTTGATATCTGTGGCCTATTTGTAATTTTTGTGTACAAGAAGTGAAGTCACTAACTCTGTGAGCAGAACTTTTAAAAAATTTTTATTTTTATTTATTTTTTTACTGTAGAAATAGTTGGCTGGTGAAAGCACAGCAATTTTGCACATACTTTTCTGGCATGATTTCACTGGATTTTCTTGTCATTCTGGTCAGAGCACCTGATGATGGCCTGTGACTGTGTTCACAAGAAGCCTCATAAAGGAGGTAAAGTCATCCTGTTGACATGATATTGGAACGGCTTCTCCACCATGGCATGCTTTACTTCCTCATCCTTATCCCTTTTCCTGATCACTGTTCCTGCTCTCAGGGTGCCAGCTCCATGGGTTGTGGCTCTAATTATGCTACCACTGTTGGTACCAGCTCTAGCTTGCCTGTTTCTAAAATTCAACGCAGAGCCTTATCGTAAACTTACTGTCTTACTCATGTCATAGCAGTATTTCTCAAATGTCTGACACAAACATCTTTATCCCCAGGAATGCTTCCCAAATATGCAGATTTCTAAAAACCAAGAACAGCTGAATCTGAATCACTTATAATTACATTTAGAATTTACATTTTTATTTTTTTAACGTTTATTTATTTATTTATTTTTGAGAGAGAGAGAGAGAGGGAGAGAGAGAAAGAGAAAGAGAATGTGAGCGGGGCAGAATCAAAGGGAGAGGAGACACAGAATCTGAAATGAGCTGCAGGCTCTGAGCTGTCAGCACAGAGCCTGACGTGGGGCTCGAACCCACGAGCTGTAAGATCATGACATGAGCCAAAGTCATATGCTTAACTGACTGAGCACAAAGGCACCCCTAGAATTTACATTTTTAATAAGACTTTTATAAAGAAAATGTTTAAGGAATATTGTGCTCGTGAGACTGAAGAAACACCAAAGCATTATCTCTATAACTACCTTATTTGGAAAAAACAACTGCTTTGTTCACTTACAATCTTCCCAAGATAGGAAAATAAATTTAATGTTTTATTCGTTATTCAATATGGCCACAGCTGGGCAGGGTACTCCTATCAGTCACTTGATATATCTTGTACAAGCATGCAGATGGCTACCTTGACCTCAGACATCATTTTGGATCCATTTAATTGCAGACATGAAAGTAGAGACAAATGGCTTAAAGCATAATATCTTAGGCCGGCACTCTACCTGTGGAAAATATAATAGCCTTATAGTCTTTTTTAGTACACATGAGAAGCCTATTCTTTATCTTGAGATACAAGAATGAAATGACTTTCCCAAATAAAGAAATGTTAAGAAATGAGAGAGATATGGAGGAAGAGGAGGCAAATCTATATCTTGTATTGGAAGTTGGCTGGGTGGCTCACTTAGTTAAGTGTCCAATTCCTGATTTTGGCTCAGGTCATAATCTCACAGTTTGTGAGTTCGAGCCCTGAATTGGGCTCTGTGCTGACAGCTCAGAGCTCGAGTCTGGTTGGTTTCTGTATAGTCCTTTTTCTCTGCCCCTTCCTTGCTCTCACTCTGTCTCTCTCTCAAAAATGAATAAACATTGTTTTTTAAAATAAAAAACGTAGGCCCTTTTAAACAAACCTAATTTAAATAGAGGTGGAAAGTTAGGCAAAGATTGTATTTGTAATTGATATTTGGACTGATGTCTAAAGAGAGAGCCAGACTTACTCCTGTAAGAGAAAAGTGAAAGTGGGAAGGTTTGCTGAGAGCAGTAATTTGTTAAATAAAAAGAAGTGAAAAAAATCTCAAATGTGACTAGATCGTAATGAGCTACATTATTTAGAACCATAACATAATATTAATTATCATTTCAAAGTATTTGTATCAACTTTATTTAAAAATATGAATTATAATTCCATAAAGATCCTATTTGGACAAAAATATAACCATACAAGTAAGGAGAGATAATTCAAAATCATATCAGAAGAGCAATAAGAGTCTTTGGTTTCCTTTTAGTGGTGAATAGTATCCCATTGTTTGAATGTACCAGTTTATTCCTTTGCAAATGAAGGACATCTTGAATATTTCCAAGTTGGGAAAGAATGCATAAGTGGCTACATACACCTGTGGCCAGGTTTTTGTGTGGACCTAAGTTTCCAACTCCTTTGGGTAAATACCAAGGAGTGCAATTGCTGAGTACGTGCAGTTTTGTTACAAACTGCCAAACTGGCTTTGGAAGTGGCTCTATCATTTTCATCCCCACCAGCAATGAATGAGCGCTCCTGTTTCTCCAGCATTTTGGATTTTAGCTATTCTTAAAGATTTGTGGTATCTCATGGCTTTAATTTGCATTTTCCTGATAACACGTGATGTGGGACCATCTCATGTTTACTGCAGTATGCTTTTTTTATTTCAGAAAATATATTTTAGCTCCAGAAGATTAATTTGGGTATTTTTAGGTCTTTTATTTCTCTCATTATCAATCTGATGTTTTCCTCCACCTTACTGAACGTATGTAGTGTACTTTTAATAGCTTTTTTAATGTCTTTGGACTCTACCTTTAAAATTTTTATCTTTCCAAAATCTGTTTCTGTTGACTGGTTGGCTTCTTTATTATAATACTTTGCTTCTGTGCTACATTTTTAAATAAAAGCCAGATACAGTGCATTCGGCATTACTGAATGCTGAATACTTTGTATTCTTTTAAAAATTATTGAACTCTGTTCTGGAATTCAGCTACGTTACTGGAAAAGGCTTTGATCCTTAAGAAGCTTGCTTGTAAGCTTCGTTTACAGGTCAAACAAAATCGGTGGCTACCCTGGAGGCAACACCCAGCTGAGGACTTCACTTGCATCTTGTGTTTGGAGGTTTTTCCATTCTGATTATCATACACTTGATGTATTTATAGCCCTCCATGAGCACTGAGGACTTTTCTACCTGTTCCTAGTACTTTCCCTGACCTCATTTTTATTTATGCTGTTCATGTGTCAGTGCTATTCAGTATTCAGCAAAGAGTTGAAAGCAACACCATGGACTTCCAGGGCCCTCTCTGCAATTTTCTTCTCTCTGGTGCTCTGTGTCATCTCTGGGTTTACATGAGTTCTGAATCACGTGTTCTCAACCCCGCAGAACCTCTGGTCATTTTAAGTGTCCCTCCTCCCTGCACTACAGCCTGGAAACTCCAGGCAGTAAGCTTAGCCAATTACATGGTTCATCTCATTTGTTTCCCTCCTCCTTGGATTTAATTCCCTGTATTACCAATTGTCCAGTTTCTGAAAACTGTTGCTTTTTATGTTTTGTCTAGCTTGTCAGTGCTTTAAGGTGAAATGATCATTCTTTTACAGTTTATTCTATCATAAAGAGAGGTGCAATTCTCAATATTATGTTTGAAAATTAATTTGTTAAAAATATACTTTGCAAGGAAGAAAACATTTCACATGTATTTTCTACTCTGAAAACTCTAAACTTGGGGATTTTTATAATGGTTGACTTCATCATGATATCAGTTATTTTATATTTATCAGCTGAACACCATAAAAGTTTTATTAGAGTATTTAACTAAATATCTCTCCAGGTAGAAATAATAATAATCATTAAATGGCAGGTATATACCACCTGAATGAATTTCACATGTTGAACCGAAGCAGCAAGATAAAAAATAATATATATTGTGTGAGTATATATATATATATATATCAAAAGCTTGCAAAAATAATCTACAAACTCAGAAGTTGGAATCACTGTTTCTCTGGAGACAAAGGACTGAGTAGTGATTGAGTAGAGTAAAATGCAGGCCTCCTTGTGTACTGCTAATGTATTCCTAAATATGTCTTACAAATATTTTTTCCAGTCATTTTTAACTTAAATTAATTTGTGATATTTTAATCATATGAAAGATTTTAATTGATAGCTAGTGGAATTTACAAATACTTGATTTTTTTATTTCAGCTTCCTATTACTCTTGTATTTTTCTAAAACATTTTATGTTAATTTTTATAATTGAATTTAAATCTATGTATGCTCCACTTGAAATATATGTTGGAGACAGGAGTGTGATAACATCTTTTTATTATTTTTTTCTTTGTCAATAGATAGCTAGTTGGTCAGACGCCATTATTTTTCTCAAAAGTTTAAACTATCACATCTTCCGGTTTAATTTTCTTTTTTCTGAGAAAGAGAGACGGCGTGAGCAGGGGAAGTTTAGAGACAGAGGGAGACACAGAATCTGAAACAGGCTCCAGACTCTGAGCTGGTTGTCAACACAGATCCTGATGTGGGGCTCAAACCCACAAACGGCGAGATCATGACCTGAGCCCAAGTCAGACGCTTAACCGACTGAGCCACCCAGGCGCCCCTCCAGTGTTTCATTTGAAGGCATGTAAGAAATAAGACTATACTGAAGGATGTTGGCCAGGTTTCCAGGGACAGTTAAAGGCCCAGAAAGGCAAGCATTTGCTGGGGGAACTCAGTGAAACTTACCACTCTGCATTGGGACTCTTACCACTCTGCATTAGTGCTTCAGCCTAAGGGTAAGGGAAATCCATAAACACACATAAAGTCCTTCCTGATAGATGAGAAATTTATCCTAGACATGAAATTATTAATTACAAAGAATTGTACAATCCTATAATCTGGCATATTGTAATAATTTCCAAGCATATAAGCAGATAAAAAAGCATGAATAAAACACAAGAGAAGAAACAGACCATAAAAACAGAAAAACTGGGTCCAGTTATTGGTATTTTTCAAACAAGCTTTAATATAACTTTTTACTATGCTCAAAGGGTTAAAAGGCAAGATAGAAAAGTTTTACAGAGAAATGGATGTCTAATTTTGAAAACTATAGTGATTAGATTGGAATTTAAAGGATGGCTATAATAGAAAAAGAGATACAGATACAAAAAAATAAATATTGAGAATTTAGTCAGGAGTGAAATGTACAGGAAAATGAACTAAATAAATGTATCAATATAATATGCTTCCATTTGAGAAATTAAGTATAATTATTATTTTAATTATTACAAAACAGATTCCTAGAATCAAGGTTATTCCAATAAAAATTCCATGAATAATTTTATGTGTATGTGTATAGAATTGGAAAGGAATTGACTCTAAATTTTAAATATAATTTCATGGGACATTGGGGTGGGTCCGTCGGTTGAGTGCCCAACTCTTCACTTTGGCTCAAGTCATGATATCCTGGTTCATGAGATTGAGCCCAATATCAGGCTCTATACTGTCCGCCTTTGGATTCTCTTTCTCTCTCTCTCTGCCCCTCCCCTCCTCATTCTGCTCTCTTGCACTCTCTCTTTTCTCTCAAAATAAATAAATAAACTTAAAAAATAAATTTTATATACAATTTCAAAAAATCAAGAATAGGCAAGGTTTTTGAGAACAATGGGGAGTAAGTACCTCTGCCTGATATAAAGACTTATTTGTAGAGAATTTAGTAAAAAAATGTATTATGTGCACATGAATAATCAAAGACAACATCATAGAGAAATTTGCACCCCTTGGCTAGTACCCAGAAATACATTTATATAAAATAATATGGGTTGTTGCAATGGCGGAACACTGGCATGTTTGTTAATCATGAAAGTCTCCTTAGCCATTTTGCATTGTGGAAAAAGTCCCACAGAATTTTTTGTTGTCTTCACAAACCCTTGTCTGTAATTAAAGTAAGGGTAGTTAGGGGTGCCTGGGTGGCTCAGTTGGTTAAGCAGCCTACTAGGCTCAGGTCATGATCTCGTGGCTTGTGGGTTTCAGCCCAGTGTAGGGCTCTGTGCTGACAGCTCAGAGCCTGGAGCCTCCTTCAGATTCTATGTCTCCCCCTCTCACTGCCCCTCCCATGCTCATGCTCTGTCTCTCTCTGTCTCTCAATAATAAATAAAAATATTTTTTAAAAAGTACAGGTAGTTAGGCTTTTCTTTTCTTTTCTTTTCTCTTTTCTTTTCTTTTCTCTTTTCTTTTCTTTTCTTTTCTTTCTTTTCTTTTCTTTTCTCTTCTTTCTTTTCTTTTCTTTTCTTTTCTTTTCTTTTCTTTCTTTTCTCTCCTCCTTCCCCTTCCCCTTCTCTTTCCCTCCCCTTCTCCTTCCTCTCCCCTTCCACTTCCCCTTCATCTCCTCCTTCTCCTCCTCCACCTCCTTCTGAATTTGGGCTCTGGGAATGGAATGCCTGGGTTAAGAACTTGCTTTTGCTGGTTATTGGCTCTTCCCAGCTGACATTGTTAGTACTCTAATTATATCTTCTTAGATCCCTTATTACCATTTTCCATCTTTCTCTCTCCCCCAACACAAACTTCAGTTGGCTTTCTGGTTCTAATGGGCAGATTGTAACTCTTAAGCAATGTGAGCCTTTCTTTTCTCATGTCCAGAGAGAAATCGACATTCCTGGGTACTCGTATTCCCACATTCTCCAAAGGAATGACTAGAGAGAAGGAGGAATCAGGCTGAAACTTTCCTCTGTGGGACTTTGCCTAAAATCTCACCCTTACTGGGCATTTTCCCTCCCCTGTCCTGTTTCTTCTGTACAGATTTTGACTATCCCTGTGACTATTTCCTTAGTATACCCTGTTTTACACTCTAAGACTGTTCATCTTAGAGTCTGTTTCTGGGAAACACAAGTGAAGACGCTGTGTAACATTAAACTAGTTATGTAACTTTTTTGGTTTCTTCCACTGTATCAGGGATAAAAAGAACACCCTTCTCACAAAATTGCTATGGGAGTTAAGACAATCACATAAACGTTTACTACTATATCAGTTGGGTCACTCAGTAATAAATCAATTAGTTCTGAAGCATTTTACAAGGCTGGTGAAGTGTGTGTGTGTGTGTGTTACAGAGAAATCTATATATATGTTCTGATTTACCATCATCTCATCATTTATATGTGTGTGTGTGTGTTTGTTACAGAGTAATCTATATATATGTTCTGATTTACCATCATCTCATCATTTATATATTGCACGTGCTTCTCAGTTTCGTTAAACAGTTATATTACATATTTTTCTTTATTTTATGGTATTGGATGACTTTCATGGAGGAAAGGTATGTTATTATATTTTGTTGTGTTTGGTTTTGATGATATCTAGTCAGCTTCAATAGGAATTGATTTTACTACAATGTTACCCTCATTGTATATAAAGACATACATTTATGAAAAAAAGAACAAAATCAATTTTACTTCATCTAAAAATTGTCTAAAAATTATATACATCCAGGAAATGAATGCATACAAAATACAAAGAATTCCAGTATATTTTTGAAAGTACAATATGACTCTTCCTTTTTTTAAAGCAAAAAGCCCTAATTCAAATTTTATGAAGTGTTGCATGAGGTTCTCACCACAGGATTCCCGTTAAAGTCAATGATCCCCGCTGACTATAATGGGAATCCCACAGTTACAACCCCAGGAAGGCCTTTGCACATTTAGTTATGTCTATGAAACTGCTTAGGCAATTTAGGTATTATTTTGTTTCAATAAGGAAAAAATAATTTGATATTTAAAAAGCCTTTAGTTGGCACCAAAAAGCACAGCCGAAAGCAGTTTAATAAAACTAAAAAAAAAAAAAGAATGCTTCACATAATTGGTTGTTGTGACTAAGTTTTGGTGCCACTTAACTTCGTCTCATGTAATAAAATGAAGAAGTATAGTTCTCTGACATGAATATTTAAATGAAAATACAACATCTAACATGAAGGCCTGATCAGGTGACTCCTGATCACAGTACTGGAAATTCTATTATTTTTGCTACTTACTCTTCTTTCCTTTTCAAATAAGAGTGACCATCAATGAACATTTCTTTAGAAAAGTTAGAGAAAGAGAAAACTAAACCATATGCTACATATTTGGTGATTTTAAGTCTTATTCACTGTATCTTAATTATTTCTTTTCAATTTCACTTTTCTCTATCTTTTTTCTTTTTCTTCTTATAAACATGCACATTCTCTCTCTTTCTCTCTCTCACACACACACCCCCCCACACACACACACACTGAGCATAGAAATGCATAAATACCTCTTCTTTCTGTTTTCTAGATAGAAGTAATATACCATGATAGGTAAGAGCACTTTCTGTAGAGTCAGACTGCTCAAATGGAAACCCACTCTCATCACTTAATAGCACAATTAATTTCAATAATAGTCAAACCTCTAATTTGTAAAATTACCTCTAATTTTCCTCTAATTTGTAAAATGATGATGATAGTAATAGGATGCATACCATAGCATTACTATGAAGAACATATGTGTTAATGTATGGAAAGCACTTAGAGCAGTATCTTGCATATTTTATGATCTCTAAATGTAAGCTAATAGTCTAGATTATCTATGTCCATATTTCAACGAGGTGTTCTATATTATGCACATTTTGCCTAAGGGGAATGGGAAGGCGATGAAAATATGTGCATTTTTCATAAATATAAGACATTGTGCTTGACATTATATTGTGCATTCTGAAATATGCTGCAAAATCATATATATTAGTATCTTTATTTTGACAGATGAGGAAGCAAGTTCACAATGGTTGAGTAACATGAAGCAAGTCAAAAACCTACTGACTGGTGGAGCTATGAATCAGACTTAGGTTACCTGGCAATATATCAATTCATTTCAAATTAATTTTTATATGATAGATATTTGCTAGACAATATTCCTGAACCAAATAAGCAAGATACTTTCTCTGATGCTTCTTATGTTCCAGGAAGGAGAAAGAAAAAAAACATGTAATAAACACAAGATAATTTTAACAATGATAATTCTCTTGAGAAAGTAAAATAGATAATTTAAGAAATTATAACAAGAAAGGAGCCTTAGGGTAGATAGAGGTATCAGTAAAAATCACTCAACAGAGTTAACACATGGACTGAGAAAATAACAATGAGCAGGCATCTCTAGCCCATCTAAGGCTGGGGTTGGGGTCAGGGGAGATTTCAAAGAAGGAGAACTGCAAGAGTAAAGGCCTTGGTGAAAGAAAGTGAGGGATTCATGATGTTAGCTTGAGCAATTGAGTGAATACTGGTAAGGATTAATGGGAAGAAAAAGGAACTCAGTGGAAGTCAACTACAATAATTTGACTTTGGACGAGTTAAGTATATTCATAGAAATTCATGTGGAAATGAATTGCACATTGAAATACAAGCTTAGAGCTTAGGCCTAAAATCGTCTTCATGTGTATGATGTTAATTTTATTGACTACATGAAAAGAAAGGACCTGAAGAAAGAAGTGTAGAAATGAAGAGGGCAGAAGCAGGATCTTTGGGGTACTCCAAATTTTAAAATTAAGCTGAAAAACTATTTAGTAGGAGAAACAGAAAAGGGACAGAAGACAGATTGCATTGTCACAAAAGCAAAAGGAAACAAGTTTTTCAAAGAGTCATTGAAAGATCACCTGTGTGAGAAGCTATTAAACGGTCAAGCACTATAAACAGAGGACAGTTTGCAACATGGATTTCAGTGATGAATGTGAAGCAGTGTGGTAAAAGGTTAGATTGCTCTGGATTAAGGGGAGACATGGAGGTGGGGAGTTAGAGGAAATTGGTTGGGAAAACTATCTGGGAATTTTGCAAGAGACCTGGTTTAGTAGCAACTAAAGAGAGGTCATCCAGTAATGTAAGAACACACTGGAAAAAAAGAGACCATCTTGTTAACTGTTGAAAATGACCAAGTAGAGAATTAATTTGAAAAAGCAGTTGAGAGATGGCAGTAATTGTTGGATCAAAATTATTGTTTTTTTAAGTTTATTAATTTTGAGAGAAAGAGAAGGTTCATGTGAGTGGGGGATGGGGAGACAGAGAGAGTGTGTGTGTGTGTGTGTGTGTGTGTGTGTGTGTGAGAGAGAGAGAGAGAGAGAGAGAGAGAGAGAGAATCCCAAGCAGACTCCATGCTATCAGCACAAAGAAGAACATGAGGCTCGAAGTCACAGATCACGAGATCATGACCTGAGCTGAAATCAGGAGTTGGAAGCTCAACAGACAACAATCCAGGTGCTCCTGGATGAAAATTCTTAAGTGATCAGAATGTATTGGATCTGGACCACATAGAGGAGTTAGCCTCAGACAAGTTCCAAGTTCAGAAATGCATTATTCATTTTAACGTGTTTTTTTAAAATTTAATTTCTGAGAGAGAGAGAGAGAGAGAGTTGACTGAGAGCAGGGGAGAGCCAGAGAGACAGGGAGACACAGAATCTGAAACAGCCTCCAGGCTCTGAGCTAGCTGTTAGCACAGAGCCCTACCCAGGGCTCGAACCCACAAACCATGACATCATGACCTGAGCTGAAGTAGGACGCCCAACCAGCTGAGCCACCCAGGCGCCCCTGCATTATTCATTTTAAGAGGAGGAAAAGGAGGAAAATTTCATTTGCATTTGGGTTGGTAAATTTGGATATGGAGGATTATGGAACTCCCAATTGATTATATCCCTGTTCTTAATCAAGTGTGAAGTAAAAACTTCAGTTTTCTTTCTTGGGTTAGAAGTTGAAAGATTGAAGAAAAGGTACAAAATAGTTGTTTGGGAATTAAGAAAGTAAACATACTAATTAAAGTGAAGAAAGATTCCTGCAAAACATTGAGTGCATGAGCTAAATCAAAGGATTCACATAATTGAATCACATGAAACAGAAATGAAGATTTGCTAATAATTTCAGGTAGTTAGTCATTTAAAAGGGTCAGAAGAATTAGAGAGAGATTTGGGATTTTGAAGACAGCTCTCTAGAGCCTGTCTTCTCATATTAGACACTACTGTCTACCTCAGAATAAGAAATGAAGTCTCTAGTTATGTCTGCAGATCACCTCACACAACAGGCAGAATTTTAGATTATAAAACATATTTAGGTTATGAACTATATTTTATATTGTTGGCAATTGCATAGTTTATATGACTTTATCCAGTGAGCCATGTCTTAGAAATTTGAAACTTTTTTAGTAAAATATACTCTCTACTCAGGGATTATCCTATAATTATGGGCTTCTTTCTAATAAATATCATTAGTGTATTTACCTGAAAATGCAGTTGACAAGGAAACTAGCCTAGATCCCTGCTCTCCTTTCTTTTGTTGCTCTAAGGAGTTTCCTTCCCTTCCCAAGGAAGCAAAACAATCACAAAACAACTTTTTTAACTCCTTGTTCCTCAGTACTCATTTGCAATTTGTACAGGTACAGATTGTAAGTGAGAGAAGCTATCAAGGTTTTTGTTGTTGTTGTTTGGTTTTATGAAAGTAGTTAGGTTAATGAATTGGAAGGGTTCAAAAGATTTAAAATATATTGGTTTGACGGATCCTAAAGTACGAGTGTGTAGGAGGTAGTCACCCAGTGGTGCAGTGATTAAAGTTAAAACTTGAGAGATGGTATAGTTACTGGTGATAGTGAATTTAAGATAAGTATGGGAGTAGATATGTGGAAGGAGAATAAAGGAAAGTACTATAGAAAGAAGGTAAACCAAAAAAATTGAGAAGCTTCATTGAAGGATTATGTCCTTCAGTTAACACTTGATGTATACACTATCATAGTGAAGTTTAAATAGAATGTGAAATGTTTTGTGAGTTAAGTGTCTTGTAACTGTTTCAACCTGTGTTATTATTCTAAAAGCATAGAGCTTTTAGGGCTGAACCACGTTTTCTTTAATGAAATCTACCTTTCAATGTTTATTCATAAGGTCCTAATTAATTGTCAAGTGCAATCCATCAAAACAAATTGGGATACATTTGCAGAACATTGTGTAGAATTTGACCTTCACAAAATTTTACCTTGCTAAATCTTCCTCATACTTCTTTGAAAATGGCCTTCTAAGTCAAATATATTTCTCAATTGTCTTGTATGTCATGGGGAAACACAACTAGAGGATCTGAATAACAGGTTTACATTCTATATTTAATCATCAGTCAGCCCTTTTCTACTCAACTGTCAACTCATGTAGTCCCAAAAGTATGAAGAAAAGAATTAACAGTTGAGATAACAATGCTTGCTCTTTGCCTGGTAGAACTAGAAGTTTTCCTTCCTTTTAATCACGTAAAGAAAGAATTAGATTAGAATTAGTGCATGGTACATATGTGCACTTCACACTTATGACTCTAACTACCCCATCAGAAAGAGAATAGAAGGAGGTGCAGGGCTATATGAGATAACTAGTAAGGAAGAAAAGATTCAGCGGGTTCACTGAGTTAATAATAAAAATATACCCATTTAGCTGAATGACAAATACCTATTGCTCTTAAGAACAGCAGAACTAAATTTGATAAGTAAAACATTCTAGTTCAAATATTTTAAGCAAGTTGGTATCATTTCCAAATTAAAGTGTTTGATCATAAACTAGGCTATTTTAGAGTTTATCAGGAATTTTCTGTTTGCCCAAAGTGTTGAGTTTACTCGGGAATTATAAATGTATGTCTATTTGCTTTAGCTTCTAAAGAATACTCACTATCAAGTTCTAACTATTAATAAGGTATCCTATAAAAAAACAGACAATTAACAGACAGTCTACCTTGGCAAATAACTTGAAATCTCATGGGATGACAGTCAGGTAAAATATCAGTTACAGTAAAATTTATTGATCATATTACACATTTTATTGCAAGATAAAACAACCATGGTGGAATCTCAGAGGACAAGATCCAGAGTTCTAGGGTGTTAAGGAACTAATTCCTTTAGTAAATGTATACAAAAATCAAATTTGTGAGCAAAATTTCTGAGGCCAAAACTTGGAGAGGGTTCAATTTCAGCCTGAAACATTGATATGAGTTGATTCATGGAGAAAATGCTAGTGTTTAAGAAAACATTTAGTGTGGGAATGTTGGAGAGGTGGATTGAGCCCAGACTTTCAAAGATTCTGAAATACAGAGCAATTAAATAGTTTTATACTGATTTTAACTAGAATCATTAAACCATGAATATGTAAGATGTCCACTGGAAATTGAAGCCTATGGTGGCTAGATAAATTAATGTTTCTTTTTTTCCCCTGGATAGTATACAATCTGTTTACATACACACACACACAAAATATAGCTTACAAACTCTAAATTGAATATTCCAAAATGTTTTTCCCTAATGGAACAATAAGAATTATAGTACAACTAAGGAACAAAGAAAAGAAAAACAAAGCAAAACAGAATTCCAGCATTTCTGTAGGCAATAAAAATTGAGGGTGGAAAAAAATGTCTACCAATTGCAACAAGGTAAGGTATTAACTGTGTGAGGCAAAGCAAGAGAAGGAATCATTCAAATGAAAAAATAATCTTTCATCATAGAAAATTAGACATTGCACTTTTTCAATATGGATTACTCTAAAATGAAATCATTTCAACCTTTGATTAAAATATCAGAAAGAGAACTATTACAATCTTTAAGTTCAGAAATTGTAGGGGAAAATGAACCAGAAAATTGATCATCATTTTGACACCAAAAGAAATAGAATTCTAAGGAAATTTTAATTCATTAAAGGACTCAGAATCTTAAAGTATTGATAAGTGTTCAGAAGAAAATAAATATCAGTGAATCAGTTCCAGTGCTACGTTAGCAGTAACAGAAAGATTTCAACAGGGCAAGATTTATGACCAGAGTGAGGGAGATCATCGACAGGAGGGCAATGGAAATTTAATTGTGTGAGATGGTGTAATAATAAAAATGTAATAAAAAGGTCAAAGGCTTATAGACTCATAAAACATTTTGAAAGGTAAACAATTCACATTATACTAGCCAGATAAGAAAAAAATACGAATATGCTGGAGCCACCTTTTCTGAAGTTTAGGGAAATGTTCTTTGCCAACCCATGCAAAATTGATGTGTGCTATGTATGTTAGGGCATTATCCAACAAACCTATTTGATCTCTTACAGAAATGAAAGCAACATTGTTTGCAAATGAAAGTTGATAAAAATCATAAGAAAGTGGTAGTCTACTGTAATATTATATTAAGGTCCCTCTAATTCTGAAGCATTATGTCAATCACAATAATGGTTTTCAAATATTTTACTACCAACAGCAAAGAATTTTAGATGGAAGGGAAAATTTTAAATTTTTTTTTTTTTAATGTTTTTTATTTATTTCTAGGAGACAGAGAGAGAGACAGCGTGAGCAGGGGAGGGTCAGAGAGAGAGGGAGTCACAGACTGAAACAGGCTCCAGGCTCTGAGCTGGCAGTCAGCACAGAGCCCGACGCGGGGCTCGAACCCACGAACCGCGAGATCATGACCCAAGCGAAAGTCGGACGCTTAACCGACTAAGCCCCCCAGGCGCCCCAAGGAAGGGAAAATTTTAAATTAAGACTCATTATTGGGTGTCTGGATGGCTCAGTCAGTGAAGTGTCTGACTCCTGATCTCGGCTTAGGTCGTGATCTCAGGGTCCAGCATGGGGTGAGCCTGAGGCTGCTTGGGAGTCTATCTCCCTTCCCCCACTCATGCTTTCTCTTTCTCTCAAAATTTTAAATTTTTAAAAATTTTTTAAAAAGACCAATTGTAAATATAAGAACATTTATACTTACATAAAGAATTTTGGATATTTAAGGTCAGTATTCATGGTAGCATAGAAAGACTGCACGGTGTTACAAACCAAATGACTTTTTTAACCTTCACACTATCACACACACATACACACACACACACACATACACATATATGTGTGTATACAAATACATATACCTCTCATATATTTTATTTCTTATTTAATGTTTATATATAATGTATTTAAACTGATAGGATCTGCCAGTAATTGATATCAAGAATTATAAAATCCTAAAAATAAATAATACAAAAGATAAACAACACAAGAAGAACAGACAAAAGTTGTAAACAGTTAGTTAATAGAAAAAGAAAACACCAGTTGCCAAAAAAGATTTGAAGAAAGGTTAAACCTCATTAGTAATAAAAGACATGGATATCAAAGTTTTTTTTTAAATAACATTTTACACACTATCTGTTTGAGTGTATGAAAATGGAAGTAAAGATATAGAATAGTAGGGTTGATTACCCATTTTGGAGGGGTGAGGAGTATGGAATGCTTAAGAAATGAACTAGCACTATGTTTTTAAGTTGGGCAATCACATTTTCTACTCTCAACAATTGTATTCTTGGTAAAACCAAGAAAAATTTTGTGATATATGAAGCAAAAATCAAAGAAGGAAGTTCATACATTGTTCTGTTACGTGTGGGTCACCTGGGTGGCTAAGTCAGTTACGTGTTGGACTCTTGATCTCTGCTCAGATCACGATCTTACATTTCATGAGATTGACCCCACATCAGGCTCTGTGCTACACCAGTGTGAAGCTTGCTTGGGATTCTCATTCTCTCTATCTCTCTGCCTCTCCCCTGCTTGTGTTCTCTTTCTCTCTCAAAATAAACAAATAAACTTTAAAAATGTAATGATGTGTGTGGAAAATAGGACAATATATTTTTAGAGTAAATATTAATATTACAGTTCTTACCAGTGACAGACATTCCTTTCCCTAATATTATTTGGCAAAGACATCCCATATTAAATCAAATGTGTTGGATTGGCAAATAAACTTTGTCTATTCAGTAAGTTCCTGTTTTCAATGATATCCTCAGATCAAAATTATAGACACTCTCCTTGTTTATAAAATGTGATCATAATGCATATAACATTCATGGAGTTGAGGCAAATACCATTACTTCCTCAATAATGCAATTTAATGAGTCATTAAAACAAAATAATTTAATTGCAAGCTATTGCTATAAAAGTTACCAATAAGCTCAGGTGAGATGAAAAAGTAGAAGCAAACAAAGGAAAAATACCCTGATTAATGAGGGAGAATGTGACATTTGCTTACAAGGTGCTTGAAGACTTGAGATAGCCTGCGAGGAATTCACAGAAACCTTAGCTTCAGAAAGATACAGCGAGAAACCTAACACAATTTTTACACATTTGTTCTTAGAAAAAATGAGCTGAGTTACAAAACAATCACCTGAGTTTCTTTAAAGTTCAGGCTCAAGTTTCTATCCCTAGGATCTAGCTCATTAAGTGCTCTGATTACATTAAGTACACACAGTAAGTGTACAATAACATAAGTGTTAGCTGAATGAATATGAATAAGTGCAAATGAAGTGTGTCAGTGGCTGGGGATAGACTATGTATATATTTCTTCTTCTGATCTTATTTTTCTTGATGCTTGAAACCACGGTTCATGTAATTTTGCTTTTAATTCTTTATATATTCAATATCATCATTGCTCTCCACTTTCTTTCCTGTTCATAATTCGTATGATTAGTTTTGATCTCTGGCCTCATTACCAAACATTCTGGTACATTTAATCACATTAGCTGTTTATTTAGCCTGTAAACTTTACCTAGGAGATTTTGAAAGATAGCATAAATTGAAATTCATAGTTCTCTTTGTGGTAATTTGAGTCTGCTGCAAATTCAGGGGTTACATGTTATTTAATTTAGTTTACTTAATTATGTATAACATCATTTTGCTCTGAGAACTCTCTTTTAGTCCATTTAAGTAAATCAGAGGTTTTAATTATTTCTCTGCATAACAAGTACCTTTAACTTTTAGTCTGTTAAAAACTAACAGTAAATTAAAAGTTATTTTAGCTTAGCTGTCATTCTAAAAATTATCGGAAGAAGCCACACAAATATGGGCTGGACTGCCTGGTCAAACTTTAAAAGTAAATCCACCAAAATTAGTTAAAAGTAGTATTTTCAGTGTTTTCAGATTCATCTTAGATTATTGTCAATTATTTATTATAATTTCTTAATTATTTAATAACTCCCACTCCACCTTTTTTTGTATTATATGTATTAATTGTTGAGAGGTATTTGCTTGTGTCCATCTCCTCTAAAATTCACTAGCAAACATCCCATTGATGGATTCTTGAACCTTTAGTTTAAACAATAATTTACTGGGGTGCCTGGGCAATGCAGTCAGTTAAGCATCTGACTTTGGCTCAGGTCATGATCTCATGGATTGTGATTTCAAGCACTGCATCGGGCACTCTGCTCTCAGCATAGAGCTCTCTTCAGACCCGTTGTGCCCCTCTCTCTCTATCTCCCCTGCTCCTGTTGTCTCTCTTTCTAAAATTAAATAAAAACAATAACAGCAAAAATAAAAGATCATTCACCAAAACAGATGAACTATCTTAGAATGGAAATAATGAAATTATTAAGGATGTTTTCAATTACCAATGGACAGTAAACCAAATCATATAGTAATATCTGAAAGTCATTTGATAAAATTAATTCTCAACTCTCTTTGAAAATATTTATTTCCTAGCTATTGGTTCATCTAATATTTTTATTATGACTCAGTGTATATATGGTATATTTATTTTATTGTTATGATGAAAAATTAAGGTTTTCTATTAACAAAGTATCTGAAAACATAACATGGTTTGAAACTGTAACAGATTTTAGATTCATGCTACAGAGATTACTTTTATTGTCCAACTGATCATTGAAGCTGTTTTCTTTCTATGTATCTGTTTTTATTCTGTTCATAATTTTGTTAATATGTAGTGCCATGTTTAGTAATCTTTTACTCTACAGTTTCTAATCTACACCATTGTTATTGTTTTAATTTCAGATATTACAGTTTTTATGAGCAGAAATTCCTTTTGGTTATCTTCTATATTTTTCATTTCTCATCACTTTGTTCATGTCTTTGTATAAATAAATGTTTATAGTAATAATGACAGTTTTAATTTTTGTGTCTTCTGATTCTGTCACATATATAATTTCTAAGTCTGATTCTATTTTTTTCAGTATTTTATTTTTTGAAAGTAATCTCTCAATCCACCATGGGGCTTGAATTTACAACCCCGAGATAAAGAGTCACATGCTGTACTGATGGAGCCAGCCAGATACACCTAAGCGTGTTTTTTTAAAATTGTTTTTATTCTTTTTTTTTTTTATTTCTAGGAGAGAGAGAGACAGCGTGAGCAGGGGAGGGTCAGAGAGAGAGGGAGACACAGNAGATACACCTAAGCGTGTTTTTTTTAAATTGTTTTTATTCTTTTTTTTTTTATTTCTAGGAGAGAGAGAGACAGCGTGAGCAGGGGAGGGTCAGAGAGAGAGGGAGACACAGACTCCGAAATAGGCTCCACGCTCTGAGCTGGTAGTCAGCACAGAGCCCGACGCGGGGCTCGAACCCACAAACCGCGAAATCATGACCTAAGGGAAAGTCGGACGCTCAACCGACTAAACCACCCAGGCGCCCCAAAATTGTTTCTATTCTTATTACAGATCACATTTTCCTGCTTCTTTGCATACCTACTACCTTTTTACTTGATGATGGGCATTGTGTAATTGACACTGTTAAATATTTTGATTTTGGTACTTTTCTTTAAAGAGTATTTGGTTTTTATCTGAATAAGCAATAAAATTAGCTTACACTTAAGTTTTCTAGATTTGTCTTGTCTTAAAAAGGTTTATTTGAAAAGTTCTAGAATAGTTTTTACTCTAGATAGTTGAGCTCCTATACTAGTATTTGACACTTATTTAATCTCTAATGAATACTTTGATACTGAGCACACTCTTGCTTATGGTTACTTGCAAAATTATCAACTATTTGTGAATTCTTGGGTTTGGTTAGCTCATAGCTCCCCGCTTATGTTTTACTCAGTCTTAGTAATTTTTTCTATATGTATGCACATCGCTATACTCTACAAAGACTCAAAAGTAGCCTTAGGCAAATTTCTGGAGCCATTATTATTATTATTTGATTGATTTATATTGATTGCTGGCATTGTTCCTTCCTCTCTGAGTTTCTGCCTTGCAACTTCTGTATTTCTCAGACTTCTTTCTAGTCTATCAAATCTAAAATCAGTTTCATCCCTTGCACCCAAAGCAACTGCTGTGCTCTGTTTGGGATTTTCAACTCTGCTCAGACATCCATAATGTGCCTCCAGGCAGAAGGAATGGAATATCACAGGATTATATCATTTGTTTCACTCTCTCACGGGCCATAGTACTATACTGTCTGTTGTACAATGATAAAAGCATTATTTCATACCTTTTGTGTAGTTTACTCACTGTTCAAAAAAAAAATAAGTAATTCTGCAATAGTTCAAAACTTGGCAATCTTTATAGAAAGCAATTTTGAACAACAAAATTTTTTTTCACTAAAATGTATACATAAAAAGGAAGATGACTAGTTTGTCAAAGATAGAATTTAGCTTGTTTATTTAAAGAAAATGTTTTTGGATATTTAGATTATGTAATATTGATTCGAAGGACATCTATTTAATCTAATATCTCCCATGAATATGTCACAGCTTTGGCAAAGGCTGAGATTAGTAATTAACTTTTGCCTCTTACTGGAGAAAACATCATCATAAAGGTTCAGAATCTTCATCAGTATAGTATAGAGGAAAAGGATTACATGTGGACAATTTTTATAGTCTTGATATGGTTTTCAAACTAGAGTAAAATAGGGGCGTCTGGGTGGCTCAGTTGGTTAAGCATCCAACTTCGGCTCAGGTCATGGGATCTCCACAGTCCGTGGGTTTGATCCCTGCACTGGGCTCTGTACTGACAGACAGCTTAGAGCCTGGAGCCTGTTTCAGATTCTGTGTCTACCTCTCTCTCTGCCCCTCCCCCACTTGCACTTTGTCTCTGTCTCTCTCTCTCTCAAAAATAAATAAACGCTAATTTTTTTTAAAACTAGAACCAAGAAAGATTCTTGAATGCTGAGAACAAATTGAGGTCTTGGGGTGGGGAGTGGGGAAGGGGGTGATGAGCATAGATGAGGGCACTTGTTGGGATGAGCACTGGGTGTTATATGTAAACCAACTTGACAATAAACTATTTAAGGAAAAAAAACTAGGTCAAGATACAGGAAGGAAAGAATAAGCTTATACTTGGGATTTTTAAATTCAACTTATTTGATATATCTTGAGAAAAACAGTAGCATAAAATATGTACAGTCACCACAAAAATGTCAGAATCTAGTTTATTGAAATATGTTAGGAGATATTTAAGAAAGACAAAACACATCGGTTAAGCCAGTTTCATGTTTTAAACTTCCTGACAGGACAAAGTTAGGAGAAAGGAATGTTATTACACACAGAACAATTTTCTGACCAAGCAAGAGAAAGCTTACTATCTGTTTGAAGTAAGACATAAAATTATTCCTATTTTGAATTTAGAAAAAAGAATTTCTACAAATGAATGTGCTTTATTTTACTATAAGAAGTATTTTATGCTATTATATTTTATATAATATACAAATATATTTAATAATATGTAACTATATTATATTCATATATTTAATTATATATAACATATAATCTTTTATATATTTTAATACCTAAAATATATTTTACAAGAAACTATATGCTTAATGAATTTTTTAATGAGTGGGATTTTTTAATCCTTGCAATAGCTACCTTAAAGAACAAAGAAGCAATTATATATTTAAGATTTGTCCAAAGTATAGGTTGGTGATTCTGGAACTCAAAGGAAATAACCGGAATGTGCTCTATTGAAGCAACACATTTACTATTTTAGATCTTACAGGCTAGTGTCATGCGATTGTCCCATTTTGACACCATAGAAAAAAAGACTGAAGGCAAAAGGGAAATGAGGAGAAGTTTTATTCAAATTTATCTTGAAAGTTGGTGCTGATCTATTTATATAGGGCTTCAATATGATCCTACTATCAACAGTGGCTGCAAGTCATGATACAATACACTCGGTGAAAATTTTTTGCTGACAATCATGACTGGAAACTAAAGAAATACAATTATGTTCAGGGCTCCCAGAAATCAAATTCTTTGTAGAGAACTTCCACTCCATCGACTTCAGATTCCTTAAAATCTTAGATTATAGGGTATGTATTGTAGTATTACTATGATATTTAACTGTATAATTTGTTCTCTTAACACACACTGGGGTCTGTTAACAGAAACTTTTGAGGGAATTCAGTTAGATATATTTGGAAAGGGCTGTATAACTCAGTGATTTCTATAAAATCCATATTGATTTTCATGTAGCTCACTTGGAAAGAAGTATAACTGTAATTATCAAAACTTATGATGAGTATTAATTATTATTGAAAAATTCCTGGCTATAAAATGAGTTTAGAAATGAGACAGAGTAACTATAACTTTAGACAATCTCCTTACTCTTGGAGATTTTTTCCAAGTAGGGAAACCCAGTGCTTGGAGTCCCTGTGATGTCACCTTCTGTGATCCACATCAGACAAAGATGTATGTCTCAGATTCTGTAAATCAGCTTCTTCATTCACTTCACTACAAACATACATTCAGGAGAAGACTTTTTAAATTATACAATATAAGCAATATCTGCTTTTCTTTTCTGAAGGTATCCTGAGATGGATTTCTATAGTAATTCTACTTTATTTATGTATATATACTTAATTATAATAAAGTTGTATAAATGATAATTGCTAATGTGATAACATGAATAACATATCATTTGTATATTTCAGTAATAGCTGGAAATTCTCTTTTGAAAAGGGTAAAAGAATTGATAATTTGAATAAATTCTGTGTTAAAGAAGCTTCTTAAAACTAATCTTAGAATTTTTGATATGCTACTGTGTGATAGAGTTCAAAGAAGGGTTGTAGTTTGCTAATTACTTGAACATATTTGAAACATAAGTATTTCACTAACCAACTAAAATCCTTCAGGATATTCATTTTCATTAACAGGGATTGGCAAAACGGGGCAAAGGTTATTTTTGTTTTTTAATTTAATTTAATTTTTATAGATTTTATTTATTTACTATAATGTTTATTTTTTAGAGAGAGGGAGAGACAGAGTGTGATGAAGAAGGGAGCAGAGAGAGGGGGAGACACAGAATCTTAAGCAGGCTCCAGGCTCTGAGCTGTCAGCACAGAGCCCAACTTGGGGCTTAAACCCATGAACTAAAAGATCATGACTTGAGCCAAACTCTGGCGCTTAAGAGATTGAGTTGTCCAGGTGCCCCAAGGTTATTTTTGTAAATAAAGTTTTATTAGAACATAGTTACACACATTTTTATTAAGTGCATTATTTTCTGTGGCTGTTTTTGTACTATAACACAGTTGCTATGGAAACTGTATGCCTCACAAAATAGAATATATAAACCATTTGACCATTTACAGAAAAAGTAAATTAATGATCCCTATTTATGTGAACAGTTTGGGTCATCATATTTATATGAACTTTTTAAAATACTTCAAATTATTAAATGATTATATAATCTGAATAAGACTATTAGCATATGTGACCTTGGGGAAGGCTTGACAGGTACTTGAAAATTAGCATTCATTGACTATGGGTTATTTGTATATACTCTACTATTCAGTTAATTTTTATGAATCTGGGCCACATTCTTTTTTTAATGAAGTCGTTTTTAATGTTTATTTATTTTTTAGAGAGAAGGACAAGGAGCACAAGCAAGAGAAGGGCAGAAAGAGAGGGACAGAGGTTCTGAAGCAGTCTCTGCACTGCCAGTAGAAAGCCTGATGCAGGGCTCGACCTCACAAACAGAAATCATGACCTGAGCCAAAGTCAGAGCCTTCACCAAAGGAGTCCTCAGGCGCCCTTCTGGACTCTATTTTTATCTTCTTGGTATTATAGAGAGGAAAAAAGGTAATTTATACCTTTTTTCTTTTTTAAAAAAAATTTAATTCAGAAGGACTGAAAAGTGCTGCATTATTTGCATAAAATCATGTAATAAATGAATCCGAATGGAGGGTTCATTTCTTTTCAAAGACCACTTAAAGCTTGCATATTCCATTAAAATGGGATAGATTAGATAGTTACTTTTGTCACTTTTCTTTTTTGTGAGACATATATAGATCCTAAGCACAATGGGCTTTAATAATCAAATTCTTTGATCTATCTGCAGGCAAACTATAGACAGAATCATGCTATTCAGCTTCCTATAGATCTCACTCACTATTTTAATTAAATACCCATGTCTATAAACCACATTCCATTTGACTGGGAAGGAAAGACAGTAATAAAATAAAATATGTTAAGACTGAACATGTCCATTCCAAGCTCTGACTTGTATGCTGATGAAGTACATTTCTCTGCTACCAAGTTTTACACATAAGTCGGTTTATAAAACATTTTATTTCAAATGCTTTGAGATCATTCCCTTCAGGGGCTCAGAATAAAGTATTTATTTAGAAGTAAGCAATGATTTTAACGTAGTAACTATTTGGGGTTAGCTTGCCTTTTAAATTCTGCCTACACCATTAATTTGAAAACATTTATCAGTGCCCTTCCTTTAGGCATTAAACTTTGGAAGTTTTTCTTTTTTCTCCCTTTGACCTGTCTTGCAACTCAGGGAAATTATTCTGAAATAATTATCCCAACAGAACTTAGTGATCAGTACATCAGCAGACTTGTATGTCTTGGGAGCAAAATCAGCAAATTAAAAGGGCATTTTATGAAGAACAGGTCATTTAAGCTAGTTCAACAACTCCTGAACCTGCAAGAAAAACCATAACACAGAGATATTTTCTTAATGTCCTTGAATATACTAGAACAAACTCTTCTCAAGTGTTTTACACCAAGAGCTCTGTTCATAAGAAATTAGGTCAAACTATTAAACTTACCTCTGTTTGATGTAAAATAAAACTGCTTATTGCAGATCTAACAAAACACTTGGTGTCCTATTAGGTTGCCTTCAAAGAATGTCCCAGATAACCTTACGGTAATTTAAAGCACAAGCTAACTTCAATCCGTCTTGTAGACTCTAGGTCTCCAGCACATTAGAATATACTTGAAAATGCAATCTTGCAAAAACAAAATAATTTCTTGCTGATTATAGGTTTCTTTTTAACTGGTCACCTCTGCTTTAATTTCTCTGTATTTCACATATAACAGAGAACATTAAGAAAATTAAAGGCAAGATAAAAGAACTAGGTTAACTAGTCTTAAAATGATGAGGCTCTGAAATATGGATAACTTTGTATAAAAACTCATTTCCTTTTTGTGTGATGTAAACAACTCCTTCCAATCTTCCTCCTCATTCTTCCCTTCACTTGACAGTGTATTATAATACGGTGTACATTATGTAGAAACTATATTTTCCCCTTTCATTTCCTAAACTGATAGAATAGGGCAACTTTAATCTCTATTTTATACCAAAAATCTTATGAATACTCTATTTTAAGTCTTTAATAATCAGAGCAAAACTTATGGTGTTTAGTTGCACCTTCAAACAAGATCATTTGAGAATATATGTGTGTTGATTCGGTATACTGTACTCTACATTTCTTTGTCTATAAGACAGGTAAAGATACATTAAGCAAACTAGAACACTTCTGTGCTTTCCATAGCAAGGCCGCAACAGCCTTTTACATATATTTTAGAATTACCTGTAAACTATTAATCGGTATGTTTCTATTAAAATATCTGACAACCTAACAGTGCCTGTTAAGTTTTGCTGTATGACAAAAAAAAAAAAAAAACCCAGATATATTGGTTTGCATGTTATTTTCATTTGTGAATGATCTGGATAGTTTTTCTCTTCTTGGTCAAGTTCAGTTAATTTCTGCGGGGCTCACTCATGGACTTTTTACAGTTGGCAGGTTAGCTGGAAATTAACATGTGTGGAATGGCCTAATTTGCATGTTTGGTATTTCCCGGATTTGGGCTGGGGTAATAGAGGCTAAGGTTGTCATCAGGCAGGAGGCTATCCTGGACTTGTTCACATGGCAGGTAGATTCAAACAGCAGTAAGAGGGTAGACCTCACAGTCCTTAAACTTGAAACATTTTGTTTGTGTCAAAGTGGCTACTTCCCTACCACCCAAAGTAAATGACAAGGCTTTCCCACATTCAAGGGCTGGAAAAGTTTCCTCATTTTGATAAAAAGCACTATAAATCTCATTGCAAGGTTAAAAATATATGAAACCAAAGAATTCATGGCCGTTTGCATATTCTATTAAAATAGAATGCTATATTTGAAATATTTTCTTTATTTGAAAATCAAAACCAACGGTTAGGAATTAAAAAGGAATTAAAATTGTAACTCAAATTATGATTTACATTACAGATATCACAGAGTGTCATGTTAAGTAGACGAAATAATTTTGTTCAGTCAATTTTGACTAATTGTCAAATAGCCAATTATTGAGAGTTAGAGCTGCAATAATCAAATAGTCATTGCTGTTAATTAGAGTTTGATATTTCTCTTTCTTTAGTTGTGCTTTTTCATTTCCATAAATACAAAGAACTGACATAAGTGGACTTAAATATCTAATAGATAAAAATAAACTTAAATGAAAGAAACAGAATTCTTGATATTTTATCACAACTCATCTCCAAGGATGTCTCTTCCTTCCCCACCCCACCCCCCATCTCAGTAATTACCACACCTGTGCTTCTTAGATATTCAAGCTAAATACTCAGAACTACACTTGAGCCCATACTTTTTCTCTTGACATCCAAACCTTTAGCAAGTCTTATTATCTGTATTGCCAAAACATATTGAGTTCAACCACTTCTTTTCGTCTTCTCAAAGAATTTTTTAGTGAAAACTGTCATCTCTTACCTAAAGTGCTAAAAGCCATTCTGAAAAATCTTCTTGCATGTACTTTAACCTTCTTAATATGTCACCTATTTAGCACCTAGAAAGCTTCATTAAACATAATAACGCAAATCACATTTTTGTTTTGTTTTTGTTTTTCAATTTAAAAAAATTCTATTTATTTTTGAGAGAGAGAGACAGAGACAGAGACAGAAACAGAGTGCAAGGGGGGAGTTCGGAAGGAGAGGGAATCACAGAACTCCAAGTAGGTTCCAGGCTCTAACCTGTTAACACAACACCCAACACAGGGCTCGAACCCACGAGCATGAGATCATGATCTGAAGTCAGACGTTTAACTGACTGAGAGACCCAGGTCCCCCAACAAATCATGTTATCTTATATCTCAACAGCTCACATTATCTTCCTATCATGTGTAAAATAAAAATCTAAATTCTTTATTCAGGCCTCAGAAACCTGCTTAGTCTGGCTCTGTTGGCTGCTATAAACCCAGGTTTCCTTGTTCATGGTTCTTTTCGTACCACTCTCACCAGGCTCTTGTCTTCTTCAAGGTCTTTCCTTGCCCTGGTTTCAGATGTTCATACAACTAGCTTTACTTCATTATTTATACCTTAGATCATAGACTAGACTGCCTTAAAAAAAAATGAATAAACATCTTCTCAGACCAAGCTAGAGAACCTAAGGACTCAGCTCTCAGATATTTACTCTCTTATATGTTATTTTTTTATTCCTTTGCTGCACTTATCAGTAGTTTAAATTGTGTTATCTAGCTATTGGTTTATTATTCAATTTATGTCTTTTTATGACAGTATGGAGACAAGTTGTGTGCTGTAATTCTACTTAGTGCCTAGAATAGTGCTTGACAAATCCATAAAAAGTTTTGTATACTTCTTGAATGATAACTGGTGAATGAAAAGAAAATAATGACTTTTTCTTTTCTTTTAGGGAACAGATTGGCTAAATTTCCCTTAAATCACTTTTTTAGAGGGTTGCCATGCAAAAACACTTAGGTCTAAAGACATTTGTGTAAATATTTTTTATATGGAGAAAGAATGAGCTCTGAAATTCTCTTTGCTTAGAGCTGAAAGAATAATCTTACCTTGAAAATACAGTATATATAACATTCATCTGACACTTCACATTTATATTTTCAATTTTTGTTCAGTAAATGACCAATACCTAATCAGTCCTTACTAATAGCTTTCTGATCAACACCATGCAGTATTTCCCATAGTAATTTTAGCTGTCAAGAGATGTTTGTATGCACATAAACCAATAATAAATTAGTTTTAGTTCATTTTCCAAGTATATTTATATTTTCTTTTAAATGGAGAAAATTATAGAAAATAGACGTTTTTGCATATGAAAGTTTTCAAATAATAGCCTAATGATAAAATGATTATGTTTTCAAGCACCTGGGTGGCTTAGTCGGCTAAGCTTCTGACTTTAGCTCAGGTCGTGATCTCACAGTTCATGGGTTCAAGCTCTGCATTGAGTTTTGTGTTGACAGCTCAGAGCCTGGAGCCTATTTCATATTCTTTGTCTCCCTCTCAGCCCCTCCCCTGCTCGCACTCTGTCTCCTTCTGTCTCAAAAATAAACATTAAAAAATAAAAATAAATAAAAATAAAATAATCATGTTTTGATAATTTCCTGTGTCTCAGGTGATACCATGAAAAAGAATAGAAATATTGCTTAACTAGTTTAAGGTCAGTGTTGTTTAATACATTAAATGATATAATCCCAATTTAATGTTTAATGAGATGGTAATGGTTCATGGTTAATGGTCAGAATTGTCAAACAATTAATGTCAAACATTTTAAGGGTCAAACTGTTAAATGAATTTTTATAGTTTGACATAGTATAGAGAAATTCTGTTTATTTATGAAACAGCTTTTTCAGCTTCCAATTGTTGGTGACCTTGGGAAAGTCACAATATTTCTGAATTTAATTTCCATGTTGCTGAAATGGGGGTACAAATTATTTTTTTTTATAGCTATCTTCATGCCTACCATTTTGTTTTTAATTTCTGATACCTCTTCCCCTGCATTATTTATTTTTGCCCTTCATATGATAAATTTTTTCTTCTGGCACTGACAATTGTGCTCCAGCTATCTGTGTCATACATTTAATAGGAGGTTTGAATTTTTATTTTGTCTGTATTCCTTGCATAGATTTTCATCACAGCTTGCATGTCCTGACATTTTCTTTTTTTTTAAGTTTATTTATTTATTTTGAAAGAGAAGGGGTTCCGAGGGGCAGAGAGAGAGAGTGAGTAAGAATCCCAAGCAGGTTCTGGGCTGACAGCACAGAGCCTGATGCAGGGCTTGAACTCACAAAGCGTGAGATCATGAGTTGAGCCATAACGAAGAGTCAAATGCTTTACCGACTGAGCCGCCCAGATGCCTTGCAAACTTCTCTCATCATTCAGCATGGAACACTGAAGTTTCATAAAATGAAAGTGTTTTGCTTTATGTTATCATGTACTTATTATTTGAAATAAGAATATAAAATTATCACTATTTGGAATGTTGGGAAATCAGAAAAAATAGTTTTTATGTTAACATATTAGAATTATCCTAAAAATTCTAAACATGAGAGAAAAATCCACCTACATTTTTTATGAAATACATAAATACATGTTTGTTTGTTTTCCTAAAATTATGACAATAAATGCTTCTGCAAATAAAAATAGTTTCAAAAAATATTTTAAGGTATTTTTTAAGCAAATTCAGTTATTTCCCCAAAGGTTATCAGTTGCTTTTGTTTTCTTTTTTCAATCAGGATTTCAATGAAGTAGCTGCACCCTCATGTTCATTTCAGTATTATTCACAGTAGCCAAGATATGGAAACAACCAAATGTTTGTCAACAGAAGAATGGATAAATAAAATTAGCTATATACATACAATAGAATATTAACCTTTAAAAAGAAGAAAATCCTGCATTTGTCATGACATGGATGAACCCATAGGACATTATGCTAAGTCAATAAGTCGGTCGCAGAAGGACAAACACTGCATGATTCCACTTACAGGAGGTAATCTGAAGTAGACTTCTAAAAGCAGAGAGTAGAATAGTGGTTCCCAGAGACTGAGAGGAGGAGGGAATTGGGAATTGTTACTTAGAGGATATAGTTTCTGCTATGCGAGAAATTCTAGAGATTTGCTGTACAACATAGGGCCTATAAATAACGATATGGTCTTACACACTTTAATAAATGTTAAGAGAGTAGATCTCAGTTTAAAGGTTCTTATCCCAAACAAACAAACCACAAAAGAACGGAAAACATTTTTTGCAAGTGATTGGTATATTTAGTGTTTTAATTGTTGTGATGGTGTCATGGATGTTTATCTAGGTCCAAACTCATCAAGATGTATACGTTAAGTGTGCTCAAGGTTTTATATGCCAATTATACCTCAATAATGCTAAGAAAATGAGTTCTCAGGGCATACTGTAAATATTCTTAGCTAATACTCAGTTACAAGGTAAACTCTTGACTATGTGAAAGTGCTTATGGATGAAATATTAACATTCCCTAAGTTTCTAATAAGGATTTAATTCTGTGTTTATAAATAATCAGTATCTAACTTCAGCTTAAAAACATTCAATTACTCCTCAGCTTTGAAGTTTTCTCTTTATTCTTCCATTATTTGAGAGATGTGGGACACAATTTCATTAAAGTGTGTGCTCATTCAAACTATACTTGAAAGCCATACACTTGTAGTCAAAACTTAGTTGAAAGACATTGTTAAAATACAAATCATTATTAAAATTGAGGATTATTTACAATTTTAATATTTCTCACATGCTTAAATTATACATGCTATCATACTACAGAACATTATAAATGATAGGACAAACAAAACAATTATATGTCTAAACTATAAATTATGCATGTGGATGCATTTTTCTTTAAAATTCAATTATAGAAATAACTCAATGCAGAATACTTAACTGATTAAAAACCTATCATCATTTAAAAATATATTAATAAATA
Source organism: Crocuta crocuta (assembly GCF_008692635.1). Classification (NCBI taxonomy): domain Eukaryota; kingdom Metazoa; phylum Chordata; class Mammalia; order Carnivora; family Hyaenidae; genus Crocuta; species Crocuta crocuta. The sequence continues at coordinate 102,984 of NW_027527163.1, forward strand.
TAATTTTTAAATATTAAATGTTCATACCATTAAGAAGATACTTTTGGGGCAATACATATATAACTCCTTGTTAAAAGAGGGAGTTTTAATCCAGTTTTGTGTGTCATCTTAGAAAATTAGTTCTTGTTAAAAAGACATGCAATCAATACTTCTAAATCTTTGAAACACCATCACTCATTAAATTACAGACAAAGCAAGAGTACATTGCCGGTGTTGTTCACCATATCCACACACAGACCACTACCACCACCGTAGTGTGACCTTAAGAGTAGTCTATTTGCCCAATATTTAAAAGTTATATTGCAACTGCTAAAATTTTGATTTGATGCTTGTTATGACCACACTAAGAGACAGAATCACATTAATGATGGTAAGCGATGGAAACAGTTTCTATTGCTTTATATCAAACACTGTATGCAATGTGATTTCCTTCATTATGCAGTACATCTGGGCATACTGATAAAATTGGCAAATAGAAAAATAATCTTACAAAAGAAATGTATTTGTAAGATTAAAATTAATGGCTGATTTAAGAAAAAGTTAAAACAAAATATAATGCTTCCCAAACTAAATCATTTTCTATTTGTTTTATAAAGAGTTTAGCTCTGGCCCTGTGAAAGTCTTCATTTATGTGAAAACTAATTTACAGTGGATTACTAAAAAGTCTCATTATTATATTTTTAATAAATCCATCTTATTTGGCTAAAAAGGACAGTAATGAATTTTGTTTGATAGTTTCCCAGTAAACATACATCTCACAAAAAGCTGGGGAAATAAATAGTAATTACATCATAATAGCCTCCATTTACAAATATAATTTACTTTTCTACTTAAAAAATTTATACCAAGCTTATGAATGTTTAGTGCTTCAGAGAGAGAATGCTATGATCTCATTTAGCAATTAGTTCTCTTTCTATGCTCCATAAAATTGAAGAGATTTACAAAGCAAGTGGAAATACTAACTTTTATAATGTGCCATATGGCATTCAGTTTACTATATTTATGCTTAGGAGAGAGTACAAAATTATAGTTCTTGCATTTTTTACAACACAAGGTTACTACCTCTATTATGCTTACAAATTAACAAGATGAGGATCAGAAAAAGCGTCTGGTTACTTTAAAAAAATAGAGTCTAGAGAAACTTTGTCCTTGAGCCATTTTGATTTATAATAGATATTAATATACTTATAAACACAAAATAGTATGCTTATTAAAAAAGATTGCCCAGGTGAAATCCATGATATGGTTGTTTGGCTTAGGAAACATTTTGCTTCTGGTCAAAATATGCTCTTTAACAGAGACAGGGACATTGACTGTGACCTCCTCCCTACTGTATTTCTTCAACTGAGTACACTCAGTTTGGAATGGATATATTTCTACTTGGTGATAGGTTAATCTACAATTCATTGTAAGGGATTGTATATGCCTATAATCAGATAAATTTTCATCTCCAGTTGACATGGAGAGGCAGAGTTATGAATATGAAATGTATTGGATTTAGCTAATAAAAGAATGAGAATTCTACTACACCACTTATTAACCATGTGGTTATGGTAAGCAATTTACATCTGCTTAGGATCAGCTCTTATATCGTAAAGGCGATGGTAAAGAATATAAGTTCTTTTTTCTAATTATGACAGGAAGCCCAAAGAATATTTTAAACAATAATTATTAACTTAGTTTACATAAAATTTGATCCCTTTCACCTCCTGTACATTGGCTGCAAAGGATCCAGAATAATGAAGTGATTCTGGGAGAGCAATGATCAAGTATGTTGGTAATAACACATAAAAAATAGGGCACATCTCATTTCACCTCAAAAGAGGATGAGGATGGATCAAACTTCTTTTAATATTCAAACAGTCATCAGTTGAGTGGAAACTCATGTTATTGTATTGACACACCAACAGTTTTATTTTATATGTAAATGGACATAATTATTCTATTAGCATAAACATGCCAACTTTCTGGGGATGACTAAAACATTTATCACAAGTATGCACATTTTAAAATAATCACCATAGCTCTTGTTTGTGCTGTCTCAGTTATGCATTCTCAATTTAAAAACCATCATATATGTCCTCATCTGAAACAGCAAAAAATAATGAAGTCTATAGGTAGAATTATCTTTCCTAGGAAACAGATAAAATATGTATACTAACTATACTTTTAACAGCAATTCAGTGCATTTTTACATTATTTTGGTGGCATACAATCAATATCTCATAATTAGAACCTGTTATTTTGAGTTGCCATAGTTGCAAAGTGATACATTACTTCTGCAGTCTTCAGTTCCATGGCATTTTGAGTACTAAATCAAAGTATCATTTTACAACAAGAGTAGTGCTGAGCTCTGATGCTCATGGTCATTGCACTGAATTTAAGATTAAAGACATTATGCTAGGCTCAGAATAAAGAGTATAGACTATCTGGTATTTGCAGTAACACAGAAGGGAGCATAAACCAGGGAAACTTTCTAGTACTATTTTTTTTTTCCTAAGTCAGAAAGATTAGCTTTGCTTGCATATAACAATGTGCTATCATTTTGTAATGCGAACAGAAAAGATTAAATCAAAAAATGTAAATGTAATCAGTTTTAAAGCCATCTGAAGACTCATCATCTAAGATATAAATTATAGGCTTTCTATGGCTGCTGAAAACTTAATAGCCTTTATTTCTAGAATACATACTATGTTGAAAGTGCGATGTTTTACATGGCTTAATGAGAATTCAAATCAGAGTATTTCTAAAAGGAAAGTATTGGTTCACACTAGGTCAACCATGATAAAAACCTGTTCCTGCAGCTATCTGAATTACTACACAAATCCATCCTCTTGTCAGTGGTAACTTGTTTCAATTGGCCCCTCATACCTTTTAGATAAAATGTAAATGGACTGTTGCAGTCCATAAATGGATTAGGTCTTTCATACATAGATAGATCCTGTACATTTCATTTTCAAGAACCGCTATTGTAATGTCAGAATGATCAGACTCATTAACATACCTCACAAAGATCATTTCTAAACTTTTAGAACCCCTACTTGGAAGCATATAAGATTTTTCATTGACTTTGTGCTTTGCTTTATACCAATTCTAAACTGGCAGTATGAATAACAGTGTAATCTGCCACTCCATTCCCCTCTGTATTTCAGGAATCATAAAGGTGATCTAGTTTGAAAGATAGGCCTTATTGATTCTTCTACTCAATTCATGAAGATAACCTTTCTCCTGCTTGAATTATTTGGAAACATTGCCAAGAAATGTGGCAGGAATGATAAAATATGATTAATACAATCTCAAACTTTAATTAAAATAAATTAATTTTACTTGAATTAGGAACAATCTATAGAAGATCACAGAGCAGTGGAGGGCTTGAGATTCATACTATTGACATTATATGAATATATTTGTATCCAGTAAAGTTTGGATTCTCAGCATTAGTTTATAATCTGAATGGAAGACAAAAACAAGAAAAGATGTGGTTTGGATACTCTTAAAAATAGTCTTCATCATATGTGTCTACCACACTAGTGAAAACTATTTTTATATATTTAGATGAAAGAGTTCAGGATAAAATCTGGTGTGCAGAGTGAGATCAGGATGAAAGTAATTTCTTGATAATCATGCCTAATAGAATTTAAGGAGACAGGGGTCCCACTAGGGATGGAGAACAGATTCTGTCCAAGCATGAGATGTGTGGATGAGTGGAGATGATATGCATATGCATATCATAACACATTTTGGAAGTAAAGTGACTCATGGTGGAGGATGAGTTGAAGTGAGATGGGAAAAGTTATCTTTATGCATTTTTTTAGACAATAAATGTTTCACTAAGCTAAAAGGTTTAGAGAAATGTATTGAGAACATACCATAAAGAAAGATATGACAGCACAACTGTGTTTTGGCAAAGTCATTGTTTTTAAAGACTATTCTTGAGCAAATTAAATTGTTTATTTTTCTCACTGAGGACAGAAGAGTGTCTCTATACAGTATAACAGATAACTTCTTCGTTTTCAGTTCCTTCATATAAAGTGCTAAATTTTTCACGTATTAGCAGAGGAAGTTTTCTCAGATTTTAACATCAAACTATATAAAACTGTCCTTTATATTTTCAAAGATACTTAAACATCCTTTGATTGAATATTAATTTTAATTTAGTTTTCCGTACTGTAAATAAATATTTTCATAGGTAAATAATTTTATGGTTAAAGCACCAGGTAATGTCTGCCGTGTTTCATTTCTTTCAGCTATAATCTATTCTCTCACTTCCAATTAAGCACCATCTTGTTGCTTAAACTGCATGCATGTATGAGGGCATGTATTTGTGTGTGGGGGGGGGAGATTTCTCATGTGTACACTGGTGCGTGTATTCATAGCACAGACACACAGGTGGGCAATGTGCTTCATCCTCTTCTCTTGATCTCTTCTCTCTGACCACACTTTCATAGTATATTTCTAAGGTCAACTCTAAGGTCAACTTCCTTTAGGTTCTCTTCACAGTGTAGCGAGTGTGTCACATATTTTTTTATTTTACTGGAAACATCATCATGTATCTTCCATGTGTAAGATGATACACTTTCTACTGCTTTTAGTTTAAAATCCAAAGTTTTGAGCAAACCTGTGATACGTTATGTCTGTCATTTGAGCTCTGCTTACATCATCAACCTCCTCCGTCAGCACTCATTTCTCTTCCTTTCAGTACTCTGATAGAACTGTCTTCTAATAGTATAAATATAGAGCATTCTGTTCTGTTCATGACCATTATGTATAGCGTTCCCTCTCCCTATGACATTGTTCTTGAGGTTTATGTGTGGCTAATATCTACTGCACCCTTAGATCTCAAAGGGACTTGAGATCTTCCATTTTGCGGCCTCATAAAAATATTATGTGTTCTATCTCCTCATGGCTGATATGGCCATTTTTCCAGCCTGTTTTTCTCAGTAGCATGGCAGATGACTGAGGAGGGTAGAGACTTGCTATTTCTGTCCTTCACAACATTTCTAGGATTAGTTCATTGACTAGCACATTGTTAAACATTGCCTGAAGGAATAAACACATGACAGGAAGTTATACTTGGTTAGACATAAAGTGCCACATTGAATCCCTTTCCCTCATTCTCCTGGTACTGCAATCCAAATGAAATGTTAAATATTGCTAAACTGTCACAGTATCCATGCTTCTGCCCAGTGGCTATTACTCTTAGAACTTCTTATATACTACTGTCTTGAAGTTACTGCCATTTAACTAAACATGCAACTTCAGTATTGCCACTTATTGTCCTTCTGTGGATAGTCCATGGTTTATAATGAGTTTAGCATCAGACTTACAGTTTACATCTTTAACCAGATTCCTGTTATTAGCCTAAGTATATTAATGTTCATCATTGTGGACAAAGTGATTACACACGCTCTTGGTTTTACTTTTTGTCCAGCTTGAATTCTATGATCCAGAATTGTCTTCACTCTTAGGAAATTTCTTCAAACCGTTGATATTTTTCCTATTTGCTAAACCTCAATCCTAAATAAATTTATCCATTCTTTTGTGTTAAAGTAGCTTAAGGCCACTGAATAATATTTTATAATCTGGAATTTGTTACATGATAATATTTATAGCTTCACTTACTTTATGCCAGGAAAACAGAGAATCTGCACAATATCCTTTGGATAAATTTTTTTTATCACCACATTCAATGGAATTTTTAATTTCACTTTTTCATGTTGGTGCATTTCTGTATTGAATTCATGTATTCACTATTTGCTACAATGATTTGCATACTATTTTCTTTCATGGACTCCCTGAATCTAAACTCTGCCTCATTACTTTTAGTGGATGACCTCACCTTATCTTTCACTGACTGAATTAAAGCCCTCCAATGAACTCTTTTTCTTATTGCCACAATCCCTCTCTAGCAACTCTGGAGGTACTCCCACCGTCACAGTGACAGAACATCCCCCCTGTCACAGTGACAGAATTATCTCTCTGTCCATCAGGGAAAATTTATATGACCATGTATGCTGGACCCCAGCCTCTTCTTTACATACAACTGGCTTTCTATAGGATATTGTTCAATTTCTTATTTCTCTTTATTTTATTTTATTTTATTTTATTTTATTTATTTTATTTATTTTATTTTAGTGTATTTATTTACTTTTTAAAGTAACAACAGATTTTTAATGGGTACCAATGGTATACTGCCTGTGTTCTGCACACTGATTGGGTACTATAGGATGGGATTCAAATTTACAACTGGTATAACTCTTTATATATTTCTCAGGTGCTCATGTTTCTTTGGGATTGAGTTGTTCAGATCAGCTTCTGTTCTGTCTGAAAGATACCTTCACTCTTTTATTCACTATCACACCGCATCCACAGCCTCTCTTCCAGAAATGTGTTGAGATCTTCTTCAGTTATCATGAAATCAATTCCAATTTCTTTGCTGAGATGTGTCAATTCTCTTTTGCACTTCTCGACTTCAATTTCAGTGGGGCATCTGTGTGAGGGACATAATTTCATAATATTTTCCTTCCATTCAGGCAGATAGGCCAGGCTGGTAGTCACTTCCTTCTAGATAGCCCAGGCCAGGCCTAAAAGCCAGATTCTTCTGCACTTGGTGGGCGAACATCTTCACCCACAGTTTCATTTTGTCAACATTGTCTGTGGGCAAATCGGTCTGTTTCCTATATTCAGTGAGGAGGCGGATGAATGGCTCCCAGCGAAAGGCCTTTGTAGTTGTACATACATTTCTCTTTTACACAATTATCTTCTTCCTGCCTACTGGTCCTTGTAATCCCTCTTCATTGCCCAAACGTGTTGATGGCTCCCATCTTCAAAAAAAGAAAGAAAAAGAGGATTTTTAGACACCATGTCTTGGGGCACCTGCATGGCTCAGTTGGCTAAGCATCCAACTTCAGCTCAGGTCATGATCTCACAGCTCATGAGTTCAAGACAGCATCAGGCTCTGTGCTGACAGCTCAGAGCCTAGAGCCTCCTCCAGATTCTGTGTCTCCTTCTCTGTCCTTCCCCTGTTCTCTCTCTCTCTCTCTCTCAAAAACAAATAAACATTTAAAAAAATGTAGACACTGTTTTCTTCAGATCCCTTCCATTCACAGTAACTTCAAAGAGGTATTGCTTATACCCATAATTTCTATTTTTTCATCTCCTATTTCTTAGTCACTACTATTATATATCAAATCTTCCCAAGGCCTTCACTCTTCACTCTACATTATTTACCTAGATGATTTAATTTCCTCACAAGTTGTCAAAAATAATAAAATTTATTCTATTGACTCTGTGCATTTCTTTAATGTGTTAACATCAAAAAAAAAGTAATTCACCTGTAAGTTCATTGCATGTCATATTTCTACTGGCAATTTTAATTTTTTTATGAGTGGTACAAAAAATATTGATGCACCCACATTCTATCATATCTTCTATGTGAAAAAAGGCAGAATTGGCCTTGACATATATTGATTCTCCTCTCAATTCCAAAGCTTCATCGAGCAATGGAAGTTATATACAACTTTTTCTCAACATTTGTACTTGGATTTTTCTCAAGCATCTTGTTCATCATGTTAAAAAAAAAAAAGAAAACAAAAGTTTGTGTGTACTTTAGCCATATATGCCCCAACTTCAGTTTTTATTATTTGAAAAACCTCAATTTTCAGAAACTTGGAAGTCATCGTTAATATTTGCCTTAAACCCACCTTCAGTCATTTAGTAAATTCTACCCCTAATATAATTGTTCATTTAACATTTAGTAAAAAGTATTCATGTACTAACACTTTAGATTTATTCACATCCATTATCTTAGGTTTATTAGAAAGCAAAACAAAATCAAAAACTGAGTTTGGAACCAGTATTATCCTCAATTTACCCATGAGGGAACTGCAGCAGAAACTTACAAAGTCATCCAGCTTACTAAGTGGGAACCCAAAATTTGATTTAAACTATTCAGGACCTATGCTTTGTTAAGTTTTCTTTTCCTCACACCTTTCATCGAATTCATCTCACACCTTTCATCCAACTCTTAATTCCTTCTATTAATTCTGTACACTGCACATAAGTGATCTTTTAAAAAGATAAATTGAATTATTGATGCTTCTCCTGCTTAAATAATTTAATTGGTTCCCATTTTGTGATATAACCTAAAATTCTTCTCAAAATCCATGATACCCTTCTTTAGAGTCTGCAATTTTAAGTTAATTACATGGTATTATGGTATTATAGGCAGAATAACTCCCCCCAAAGGTTCCATGTCCTAATTCCAAAAATCTGTGACTGTTAGGTTGCATGATGAAGAAGTGAATCAAAGATGCAGATGGAATTAAGGCTGCCAATCTAGTGACTTTAAAATAAAGAAATTATCCTGGATTAATCTAGTTGGTTCCATTGTAATCACAAGGGTCTTTAAAAGTAGAGGAAGGAATTGGAAAAAAAAAATAAAACAAAAATAAACAAACAAACAAAAGCAAAGAAATAGCAGCGTGAAAAAGACTGGCATTGCCACTATTGAAGATGGAGAAATGGTACCATGAACCGAGGAATAGAAGCAGCCTCTGAATGCTGGAAAAGAAAGGAAACAGGTTCTTCTACAGAAAGTCTCCTAAGCATGTAGATATACAGACATCTTAATTTTACCCCAGTATGATTCACTTCAGACCTTCAGAAAAGGAAGATCAACTTTTTTTTTTTTTTTTTAGTTTTTGGGGGCTCCTGGGAGGCTCAGTCAGTTAAATATCCGACTTCAGCTCAGGTCATGATCTCACAGTTCATGGGTTCAAGCCCTGAATGGAGCTCTGTGCTGACAACAGAGCCTGGAGCCTGCTTCAGATTCTGTGTCCAATCCCCTCTCTGCCCCTCCCCCTCTTGTACATGCCTGCTCTCTTTCTTTCTGTCTCTCAAAAATAAATAACATTGTAAATAAATATTACAAAAAACATAATGGGTAAATGTTCCAAGTCTTCATTTAGAACAATGTACAGTATATATTTATAACAAGGAGTAACAGGCACATTTAGGCCAATCTATATTTTCTTGTATTTTAATAATTTTTATAATAATCAATTGTGAGTGTGGGAGGAAACAATGTGTCATCATTATATAAACTTGTATGAGTGTGTTTCCCTTGGTAATTGAAGTTAGCAGTTGAAATGGTGAGAGCTATAATAACTAAAGTGAATTTTTTACATTCCTCCCTCTTTACTGTTTTCTTTTTAGAGTATAATCAGTAGCTAGCAAGAAACATAATTTTTCCTAAATTATTTCTTATTAAAAGATAGCAATATGAATATTTTGAGATGAGGAAAAAATAAAGGCATCACCTCTAATTTTATCTCAAACTATGCAATATGTGAAGCAATTCCATTCTTACAAGAGATAAAATTGAATAAAAACAGCATTAAACATGAACAAAGTAAAACTGAGTAATGCTGTAAAATTATATAATGCTTTTCTGATATGTTTAATAAGGAAACTAAGCTATTTCCCCTATTTTATAGTAGAATGTTAAATTAATGACAGGTTTATTTGTGCATACTAAAGGAAAAGAAATGAACTATAAAAATTTTTATATTGTTAACAAAAAACACTTACTGTTTAATATTAGTATTTTTTGGCTACCACAGTGATTTAGCCACATTGATAATCAAATATGAATTTTTATCATTGTAATTAAACTGATGGAATTATATAGATTAAAATGATGCATTCTGTTTTTTATGGTTATCTTTAACAAAACTAAATGCTTATTCTTAAATGTAATATTTCATAATTTTGAAAAATTTTCTCTATTCTATGTTATTCTCATTTCACCTATATATTATTCTACAACTTACTTGCTACTATTTATAATTTTGTCTAAAAATGAGATTATACTTCATACAAATTGTGCATTTCAATTGCTTGTATATAGTGTGAACCTGATAAATTGTAGAAGTAATAGCAATAATAGCAAGACTGATACGAGTGGTAATAGTAGAAGTACTTTGGGTACTTGCCATCATTATTTCTATAAATAGCTTTATGATAGCTAGTGAGGTTACACATGAGAGCACATTATGGTGATTATGACTGTGAACTCCAAATTGTTAAAGTTGTAAAGGAAATGATTACATGGTATGAATATTAGATTAAGACTACTGTTTTCAGAGTCACAGATTAAAGTCAAATATATTCTTTTTTGTAGATTTTTTAAGTTTATCTATTTATTTTGAGAGAGAGACTGTAAGCAGGGGAATGGCAGAGAGAGAGGGGGAGAGAGAAAATGCTAAGCAGGCTCTGTGCTGTCATCGCAGAGCCTGATGTGGGGCTTGAACCCATGAACCTTGAGATCACGACCTGAGCAGAAATCAAGAGTCAGATACTTACGTGACTGAGCCACCCAGGGACCCCTCAAACGTAATTCTAATGTCACCTGATATTCTTACCATATGCATGTTATTGTGCTAAATGCTAATTAAGCAAACTGCCAATTTTAGGCAAATGAACTGATTAACATGAAGCCAAACATCTCAGGGTTCAGTTGAGGAAACAAAATAAGTCATTGGATCCTTCCTCCACCTGAAGTCCCTATTAAAATTCTGATTCCACAACTTGGGAAAAAATTAGGTGCCTCATAATTCCTTCTTTCCCATAACAAGCTATATTCCAGTTTGTGTGTTTCCAGGAGAAAAAACTCAAGCTCTCATTTTCATTTCTCCACAGTAGAATATGGTATAGATAGTTTTATACTTTTCACTATTTTCTAAGATTGGGATTATTTTAGTCTGACATTGGGTGGGTTTTTTGTTGTTTTAATTTTGCTTCTGTTTTAACTTTCCATTTTTTTCTTTTTTTTACTTTTTTCACAGATTTTTTAGGATATAATTGACATTTGTTAACTCTCATATTGTGTTTTTGATGAAGAAATGAGAGATATAATTGCTACATAAGGGAAACATCTTTAAAGACAATACTACATTATATTTCATATTATATCCATGACTTCCAGACCTGAGCACCTAGTAGTGTTCAGTAAATGTCTGTTGAATGAACAAATAAGTGAATATCCACTGATTCCAAATGGGACTCTAGGAAGAAGACATACCTCTTAGTTGGGAGACAGTTAAACACAATGACACATCCAAACCTCGGGATTATCAGTATGTGACATGATGTATTGTTGGTTTTTGAAGTCAATTTAGTGGATTGCAGACTACATTTTTTAAAAGTAGAATAATATCAGGTAAATAAATAATGGAATACACTTATTTCATGTTGGGTTACTTCTTACACATTTGTTTCAGTTATATATTGTTAATATCTTCCTTGGGTCATGATGTTGCAAGGGAAAAATTCAAATAGAAATAGCACAAACAGTGCCCCCTTGCTTCAGGAAGTTTCTAGTTCTCCAACTAGTTCCTTCATTACAAGATGTGTCTTACAGTTCATTAGCAACAGATCCAATGTACACTGCTACACATTTCTCGACTTAGAAATGTGTGCATGTGTGCATACATGTGGAAAGTATATGAATGAATATTATATTTGTTAATACAAGTGGATTCCTGTGCCTTGTGTAAGGCAAAAAAAAAAAAAAAAAACAGTTTGTTCTATATAGAAGTTAAGTTTTCCACTTAGGAAATTTCCTTGTATGTGACTGTAGAATTATCAAATATTATAAGCATTTGCCTTCAGAAAGTTTATGTTCATTCATGAGGCCTTTAAGAGACATACTGCTTGTGTAAACAAACACATCTAATGACTAGTAGTGAAAGGAACATTACACTGGAAATGACCTAAAGTTGATAGAAACTTACATTGAAGTGGGCTTAAATTATCCCCATTTCATCTATCACAAGGTTTAGTGATTTCATGTGACTGATGGTACCTTTCAGGTCACAAAATAATTTACAATGTATTTTCTTTCTTTTGAGGCAAGCTATATAGTAGGTTGGGGGGGTTATAGCTCTTTATATCATTTGAAAGAAACTAATGTTATTGCATATTAAGCATTTTAGTTGGGTCAAGTGCTATACTAAGATAATTAGCTTATTTAATCCTCACCAAACCGTATCAGATGGATTCTTTCTTTTAGTCATTTTCCAATGCAGTTGAGGGAGATTAAGTCACTACCCCAAGGTAACACATTTAGGAAGATGTAGAGTTTGTACTTATACTCAATTCTCTATAACCACAGAGTCTACCATTTTTACTACTATTTGCTATTCTTTTAATAGGTATCTCTTATCTGTCAAGTAGCTTTTATGAGCCTGATCTTATTCAATATTCAGAAAAAATATGTGAGGGGATATTTGCTTTCAACAGAAAAATTATTTTGTCTGATTATAGAAATCCTTATTATAAAATGTCATATAAATACAGGAATAATATTTTTAAAAGTCACTTGAAATATCACTATTTAAATAAATTCAATACAAATTCTTTAAAGCCCACAGCTCTTCCACTGTGATTTTAAATTATACAAACATGTTTTTCACTTGCCTGAGATATTTGTCTCAAACTTCTGTCTTTTTTAGAAGGCTTCCAGTATTTTCATTAATGAAATGTTCTTTTAAATATTATTGAGAAAGCAGAGTCATCTATATCTCATTTCAAAGTTGTCAGAAGTAAATTTACTTCCAAGGTAGCTAGCTGCTTGAACATTTATAAAATTAAGGCTCTTCCATTTTTAATATGAAAAATCTTTTCACCTAAGTATTCTTCAAAGGCTCACCAACCCTCTGAATGCTTTATTACTTTTTACTAAAATGCTCTCTTTGTCATCTGTTTAGCAGAATTTCTTCCAGATATAAAATGTATTGTAAGAATTAGATGTATATCTTGTTTACATTGTCAAGACAGTGTTTTATTATTGTCTGTATATCCTGTTCCTATCTACAAGACCATTAGTTAATAAGCGTGGTAGTTCATTTTATGTGTCAACTTGACTGGGCAAAGGGGTGGCCAAAGAGCTAGGGAAACATTATTTTTGGATGTGTCTGTGAAGGTGTTTCTGGAAGAGACTAGCATCTGGATGGAAAGATGAAGTAAAGAAGATTGCCCTCACCAATGCAGGAGGGAATCATCCTACCCACGGGGGCCTGAATAGAACATAAAGGTGGAGGAAGGATAAATTTACATTCCATTTGAGCTGGGACATCCATCTTCATCTGCCCTCAGACATCAGTGCTCCTGATTCTCAGGGCTTTGGGTTTCCCTAGTTCTCCAGGTTGCAGATGTAAGATTATGGGACTTCTCAACATCCATAATCCCCTAAGCCAAATCTTCATAATGAATTTCTTTCTCTATAGTTACATATATTCCATTGGTTCTTTTCCATTGGAGAACATGACCAATATAATAGGGCAGGGAGCTGTCTATATTTGTATTGTCATCATGTCATATCTTTTTTAAAATTCTTTTAATGTTTATTTATTTTTGAGAGAGGGAGAGAAAGTGTGAGTGAGGCACTGGCAGGGAGAAAGAGAGAGAGAGAGAGGGAGGAAGAGAGAGAGAATCTGAAACAGGCTCCAGACTCTGACCCCTCAGCACAGAGCCCAAGGCAGGCTCAAACCCATGAACAATGAAATCATGACCCGAACTGAAGTCAGACGCTTAAGTGACTGAACCATGCAGATGCCCCGATTTAGTTATTTTAATAATTGTAAGTAATATCAAAGAGAAAAAAAAAGAGAATTTAACAAGCTCAGGAAAACCCACTTGTGCTACATCTAGTAAATATAAATCTTTTACATACATGACTATGATTAGTTTGGGGGAAAGAAAGCATTATAGATTGTATTGAAGATCTACACTTCTCTCCAAATACAGCATTCTAGTCCCCTCCTTCTCTTCATGGAAGTAGCAAATATCTTAATGTGTTTGAACATCTCCTCCACTCTGGTATATATAATTTTATTAATGATGCAAGTGACCATCAAGAATGTAGCATACTTTTAAAGTGCACATAAATGGAATAATACTTTTTTAAATTTTCATTCAAAGTAGACTCACAATATTTCTCCACATTGTTGATTTCCATTTTTCTATTTCATTGGCACTTTAGTATACTATTCATGTCATGTGTGAAGGGAAAAGAATGTGAAATATAATAGCATATTACATTAGAAACCATTGGTTAAGGCATTTTAAGGCATTTTTCATTCTAGAATTGACATTTTATTGGGAATGTATTTTGCTGAACTATCAAAATAAGAACAAAGAAACTACTTTTGTTTAAATGAAATGACCATAAATGAAATTTAATTGGAACCTTTTCTGTTAGAGTTACACTAAAGTAAAGGCTTAATTGGAGCAGCACTATAGAATTATTTGGTTCTCACACACTTTAAACATTGTATTTGTCCCTCTGTGGGGACAAAACCTGATTGTGAGTCTGTCAAATAGAATAATCCATGCTGTGGGGAACCAGTGGGATATGATAAGTTCTTCACAACGTTGAAAGGATGCCATGATTCAGAAATATGAAAAATATATGAGAATTCTACTGAATGGGACTACCGATTAATTAACCCATTATTTTTATGTGCATGACTCTGAGAATCTCTTTATTTTGTAAATATACGCTGTAGAAGAAAATGCAGTGGTTACAGGCTCTAACAAGTAATGACTTTCCTTTTATAATCATCTAGAGGGGGAAATTGGGAAGTCAGAGATTTCTCTGTTCTGTCTTTAGTCTCTTCTTTCTGCATCTTCCACCATTTATTTGTATTTGCCATGGCATTCACTCATTCAACCAGTAGTTGTTGAATGACTACCATATAGTAACTATAGAACTCTTCAAATTGTTGGCAACCTAGTGAGCAAGGAGATCTACTGATGTCTTCCTCTGCATTGATTCAAGAGTAATCTTCTTCAAAATATTGAATGTGAACTTTATGGATTTATCTTGGCTGCTAGAAAACATACTGTAGTTTCTTCAGGAGAAAAGGAAGATCCAGGTAAGACAACTCCATCTCCAAGACTTGTACCTCTGCTCTGAGGAACTCAGGGTTTCTGCCTGCAATCCTCTTCCTTGGAAGACCTGTCCCGCTCTGGTCCTTATAAAATACTCGCCACTACTGAGATTTCCTGTGGTTCTCTCCACTAATCTCATCAAGCTCTGCCCCCGCCTCGCCCCCCGCTATTTTATATCAGTTTCTTAAAAAGTCCAGATTCATCCCTGGAACTATTAGCTCCATAGTGTTTCAAAACATATTACTCTTACTTCTGTCCCACAGTCCATAGAATACAGTGTGTACCATGAAGAAAAGATACTGGAGGATGGACATTGACTCTGTGTTCTAGTCTGGTTTTATAGTTCTCAGTGTGACATTTGAATCTTGTTTGACTTGGTTTCTAATTGCAAAATGAAGATAATCCCTTCCTGTTCAGTGGGTTACTATAAGGTAAAAATTACATAATCAATATTGATTTGTTTGAAAATTCTTAATCATTATACAAAAATGTAATCATATATAGTATATTGATAAGTATTAATATAATTTTTTTNATAGTGTTTCAAAACATATTACTCTTACTTCTGTCCCACAGTCCATAGAATACAGTGTGTACCATGAAGAAAAGATACTGGAGGATGGACATTGACTCTGTGTTCTAGTCTGGTTTTATAGTTCTCAGTGTGACATTTGAATCTTGTTTGACTTGGTTTCTAATTGCAAAATGAAGATAATCCCTTCCTGTTCAGTGGGTTACTATAAGGTAAAAATTACATAAATATTGATTTGTTCGAAAATTCTTAATCATTATACAAAGATGTAATCATATATAGTATATTGATAAGTATTAATATAATTTTTTTATTTTTAACCTATAATCAGGTATAATTAGTGCTTATAAGGAATAGTATTAATATAATTTTAGATGATAGACTATGTTATTAATATTAGATTCAAATCTGTAAGTAATAATCTCTTTGTATACATAACACAAAATCGTCACAGGATATGACTTTTAAATTAAAATGCAAGTTTTCAAAGCATGAGTCAGAGATACAATGTGATCGTTAATGGAGCTGTTACAGACTTTTTAATTGGAAAATGAAATAGTCCTAGCCCTAGAGTAAACTTGACACCTTGTTTGTTATCTGAGACTTGATTTTGTGCTATAATTACTTTAGGATCCTATTAAAGTTTCAGGCTAACCAAATGATTGAGCTATACCTGTGAATAAACCTGAACTATGTACAAAGTGAATTCTTTGATAAATATATCCTGCTGATTTGGTTTCAAGGGAATCTGCACTAATTTCAGGTCCTTTTTCATTGAACACCTAAGAGGCAGTCACTTGGAAAGAAGCATCAAAACATGTGCCTTGAGATAAGAAAACAGACTTTCAAAGTGCTAATTTATGACTTGTAATTAGCAGCAATGCTATTTACTCTGTGTGTTTTCATCCCAGTAAAGTTTGAAGCTCTTTCCAGTAACTCAAGATCATTAAATATCAATTCAGTGTCTGGGATAAGTGTTGTGGGAGAAAAAAGGAAAGGAAGAATGTGACCTCTGATTGCAAGGTTTCTAGTCAACCAGGAAGGAAAAAGACATTAATTGAGCCCCAACTATTTTCTAGGAAATAGGAAAAGGACTATTTTATCTAATTTAATCCTTATAATCAAGTTTAGAGGAGGATACTGTGGAGGATACCCTCTCATTTAATTATCTTAAGCGAGTTTAGGAAAAGAACATTTTAATTTCCTTTTGGGGATAAACAAATTCAGTTGAATGGTTCATAAAATGACCCTTTTGAGCATTCAGTCCAAAATCATACAATTTTTATGTGTCAGAACTGATAGCTTCTATCATGCTGTCTCTTAAAATAAGGGTTAAAATATGTATATGTGGGGGTTCCTGGGTGGCTCAGTCAGTTAAGCTGCTGACTCTTGATCTCAGCTCCTGTCTTGATCTTAGTGTTGTGAGTTCAAGCCCTATGTTAGCCATCATGGACCCTTCTTCTTTTTTTTTTTTAATGTTTATTTATTTTTGAGACAGACAGAGCATGAGGGGGGAGAGGCAGAGAGAAGGAGACAGAATCTAAAGCAGACTCCAGGCTCTGAGCTGTCAGCACAGTGGGACTCAAACTCACAGACTGTGATATCATGACCTGAGCCAAAGCCAGACGCTTAACCAACTGAGGTGCCCAGGTACCCCATGTGGATGCTACTTAAAAAAATGTGTGAATGTATATATACATATGTATGTGTATTTATTAATGAATTGAAAGTAATGCATATTATATATGTATGTATATATATCTATGTATATCTATATCTATCTATCTATATATATATATCAATACTTGTAGCAACTGAAAGATATAGCAATGAACAAAGGAGGCAAATCCTTGCCCACATAGACTTACTTTTTAGAGAGAGAGAGAATTACAATATAGTGTAATAAATATATAATACAATTTCAGTTAGCATTTCATTGATGCTTTCAAGAAAAATAAAGCAAAGGGATTAAGATTGATGGGGACAGGCATTTTAGAGTAGCTGGATAAGGTCTAACTGAAAAAATGACATTTGCCTAGAAACTAGAACAAAATGTAGGAGAGAATCTTAGAAGTAAATCCGAGCCAGAAAAAGCAGCAAGTGAAAATGCTTCAAATTTGGACAAAACGTGAAATATGTAAAGAATAGAAAGATGGTTGATTTGGACCAAGCAAACAAGAAAAATGGTGCAAATTGTAGCATAATCGTTATTAAATTTTATACCCCTAATCCATGGTGAATAATTTGAATTTTATTCTATGTGTGTTGGAAAGCTTTTAAAATCTTTTGAGCATAATTTTGACCTGATTCAATTCAAATGAAAACAAAACAAAACAAAACCAAACAAACAAGGAAGAAAACCAAGGAGAGTGGCTTCAGGCACTGAGGAGATTAGGACTCCAGTGTTGAGTTGCTGTTAGCAGGAGACAGGTACAGTGTTATGAAGGTGGTCTAGGTGAGAGGTTACAACTGCTTGGACTAGAGTCGTGACAGGAGGTAAAGAGAAAATGATTGAATTCAGAATACATTTTACCATTTGCAATGGTGTGGATGAAGCTAGAAAGTATTGTGTTAGCAAAATAGACCTCAGAGAAAGACACCATATGATTTCATTTCTATGTGGAATTTAAGAAACAAAACAAAGGAGCATAAGAAAAATAAGAGAGAGAGGTAAGGGGTGCCTGGGTGGCTCAGTTAAGTGTCTGACCTTGGCTCAGGTCATGATTTTACTGCTCATGAGTTCAATCCCCACATTGGGCTTTGTGCTGATAGCTCAGAGCCTGGAGCCTGCTTCTGATTCTGTGTCTCTCTCTCTGCCCCTTCTTCACTTGTGCTCCATGTCTTTCTCTCTCTCAAAATTAAATAATCATAAAAAAACTATAAAAATTTAAAAACAAGAGCAAGAGGTAAACCGAGAAACAGACTCTTAACCAAGGAGAACAAACTGATGGTTACCAGAGGGAGGTGGGTGGGTGGAGGGATGGGTGAAATAAGTGATGGGGATTAAGGAGGGCACTCTCTGGGATGAGTACCTGGTGATGTATGGAAGTGCTGAATCATTAAATTGTACACCTGAAACTAATATTAAACTATATGTTAACTAACTGCAATTTAAATTAAAAAAAAAACCAGAATGTATTTTGAAGATAACCATGATATTCTTGTGTACATTAAATTAGATAATGAATGTAAGAGTTTTATCAAGCTTTTGGTATCAAGATGGTAGGCAACTATTAAAGACTGGAAAAAAATCACGGAATTAAAAGCATTATATCTTAAAGCCAATATAGAAAGATCTTTAAATTTCTACTCAAAATTAAAGATACAGTAGTCAGCAAATTTATTTTTATTGTTAATCTTTTTATTAATAAAATATATTGAAAATTGGATATAGTTATTAATTTTTTGTTTTATATTTTCTTTGTGCATTTAAAATGGGAATGCCTTATTGTTTAAATATGGAAGTGTCCAGAAATTAATATCATCTTTTTAGAATATGCTTATATAGTGTGTTGGTGCCTTAAAATGTGCATCAGTCACACATATAATTTCATTTTATACTGAATTCTTGTGTGTGTGTGTGTGTGTGTGTGTGTGTGTGTGTGTGTGNGGTTACAGGACTATGTTGTTTGAGCCCTTGGGGTTATTTAGTATTCTCAGGGTATGATACCCATGTAAATAATTACAGAATTAGAAATTTCTCAGAGTAAACCCACATGGGACCAATGTTCAAACCTGCCTGTCAGAACAAATGATATATAATTTGTGCAGATCAAAGTAGTAAATTTTAATTAGTGATGGTGCAGTTAATAATAATCTGGGAGCATGTTATATTAGACTGATACTGAATTGGGTCAAACAAACAAACAAACTGTGGTTGACAAGCAAAGTGAAAGAAAAGCAAAAGACCTGTAGGCTTCTGCTTCTTGCATAGTAAACTGGCTCAGCTCATCTCTATCATAGGGCAGAACCTGTTTATCAGGAGGTAGCCAGATGCTCACCTTCCAATGTTGGTGATCTCCTTCAAGACTTCACTAGTTTTCTTCAACTGTTAAATAGAACTACAAAAACTTGCTTTTGGAGGGAGGTGAAAATTGAGAAGTGCAACTTATGTTTAAGTCATTACCTTAATGACTTAAGCCTATTAAGCTCCAGAGTAAGACACTGGAATTATTTTGGGTCACTAGGGTTATATGTATGTTGTAGTATAATAAAAGAATGTTCATATATTATGCAGTTCTCATAGAGAAATAAATGTTTTAAAGGACATTTTAAATTTTCCTTCCAAAGAATGCTTCACACCTTTGAATTAGAGAATCTAAGGAATAAAATTTGGGAGAGACCTTTAGCATAGTGCTACTCAAATTTTAATGTGCATACAAACCACTCAGGGGTTTATGTTAACATGCAAATTCTGACTCAGGAATTTTGGGAAAGTACCTAAGATTCTGTTTTTCTAATAAGCTCCCAGGTGATGGTGTTGCTGTTGATTCATGAATCACACTTTGACTAGCAAGGTTGTAGATAACTAAAAAAGACAAGAAAAAATCATAACACTTAAGTGATTCTTGTTTAGGTTGATATAGTAAGTTTCTTTAAACTTCTACTCAACATTGAAGAGCTAGTGATAATTAGCTCTATTAGAAAATAAATAATGCATATGGAAGTGTTTAGAAAAGATTATACAACACACTAATCAACAGACATTCTCAGAACCTAGGAAAAAATTTCATAAGAAGCTCTCAATGTTTCCCCTGAACAAATCTTGGAAATTTCTGTTTAGTCTAGGAAGATACAGTTTAATCATTAGATGATCTCGTAAAACTAAGGTCCGTTCACTGACTCTGTTTCTATAATCACTGACCTTGTTTATCTTTGCATTTTTCTTGTCCCGTGTCTTGCCTAAGCTATGAAAACAATGTTTAGCTAAATGACTCTCTATAAATTAATGAATTTCTTTTCTTCTTTTAAATAATTTTTTTAATGTTTTATTTATTTCTAGGAGAGAGAGAGAGAGACAGCGCGAGCAGGGGAGGGTCAGAGAGAGAGGGAGTCACAGACTGAAACAGGCTCCAGGCTCTGAGCTGGCAGTCAGCACAGAGCCTGATGCAGGGCTCGAACCCACGAACCGCGAGATCATGACCTAAGTGAAAGTCGGATGCTTAACCGACTAAGCCACCCAGGCGCCCCGAATTTCTTTTCTTCTAAGAGAAAACAAATACATGAAAATCTCACATTGGTTAATACTTTTAAAAGCATGATCCTGTGGTATGTATCTTCTCACCACGTCTTTGTTTAGGGAAAACAAAGCATTTGCATTTCGTTTCCTCCCAACACCTTTAACCTAAATTCTGTAATAAACCCTTCTCTGTCCAGAATTAGTTTTATAATATAGCAAATGCCACAAGAAACACAGAGTAAAGATTTGAGAGTGATAGCTTCCCAAGTTTTTAAATTCAGCAAGCAAGCATACATAAGGAGAGATTCTCAACTGCCTTCTTGGCCATGAGGGCTGAGACCACTTGAACTGAGATCAACTTGCAGCGGATATACTAAGGTAGAGAACTAGTACTCATGCTGCTATGAACCCAGCCTGAATTGCAAACAACATCCTTTTTTTTCTTAGTCTGTCAACATCTTCTTTCTACCACAAGACAGAAAATTGAGCCTAGGCTCCAATAACTACTCTTTTTTTAACTTACTTAATAGAGATATAATTTGATGTGCCTATCAAAATTTAATGGAAGTGGAATACTATGGTTTTCCTTGCAGAATTTTAAAGATAAAGAATGTCTAAGTCATTTTTTTTCTTTTGGTTGGGAGACAGTTAAAGAATACTTTCTGAAAGAATTGGTAACTGAATTTGATTTCAATTCATGTGTAGGCTTTAGCCAGGCAAACATTTTGTTTTGGAGAGAAGTTCAGGGATGGCAGAGAAGGTAGCATACATAAAACCAAGAAGAACAGAATGATGAGTTATTTTTTTAAATACTCACAACTTCGTTATTGCTGAGATACAGAGTTTAAGGTCATATATACCAGAACGACAAAGGCATCCAATTATGGAAGATTTTCTATCATTTATTAAATATAAAATCATATTTATATTTTTGATTCAGACACATTCTTGTTGTTTATTTTTTAAACATTTTTATGTTTATTTTTATTTTTGAGAGAGAGAGAGACTGAGCACAAGTGGGGGAGGGGCAGACAGAGAGGGAGACAGAATCCAAAGCAGGTGCCAGGCTCTGAGCTGTCAGCACAGAGCCTGATACAGAACTCGAACCCATAGAATGTGAGATCATGATGGGAGCCGAAGTTGGACGCTCAACTGACTGAGTCACCCAGGAGCCTCACTTGTTGTTTATTTAGATGATTCATTTGAGAATGCCAAATTAACATTTATTTGGATATTTCTCATAGACAAATGATAGAATTCTTATTAACTCCATGTTTAGAGATATCACACAGAAAAAATGATAATAAAATTATGGGAAAATGATGGAAGAGAGATGAGAATAATTCTACAAATGTGGACTTAAATAATGGAGGTTTAAAAATTAAAGTTTATAATCTCAATGTTGTTTGGAAATATGTATATATTTCTTATTTTAAAACTGATAGTTGTCTTCTCAGTTGTATTAATAACAAAGTGATAAAAATTTCTTCATGAATGTTGTAATAACTATATTCTATCTTGATATTTAAAAATATAATTCATTTACATTTTCTCAAAGAGAGTGCTCTTTTATATCACAAGATTTTGTGTTCTCATATTTAATGATGCCCTTTTTGCAAGCCAAAAACATTAATACAATCAATAAATGAGAAAACACTCAACGTTTATTGAAAATTAGTTTTTAGGAGTCATGTTACATTTGAAAATAACCTTTACTCAAACAATGAAAATATGTGACAGCTATTTATGGAGAAATAAAATCTAATATTGGGTTGCCTATTTCACTGACAGATTAATTATTTATGTTTTATATGCATAATAAAATTATTTCTATAAGACAATAGATTTATATCCATTATTTTAAAAATCACGGTTTTCTATTAATGGGTATATTGTTGTTTGATCAAAAAGACTAATTTTTATTAGCATTCTAATGTGGGTTATAATTATAAAAGAGGGGTTAGTTAAGTAAGAATGAAAGGAAGGATAAGAAAAAGGTAAAAATAATTTAAGCAGTTCTTTGTTGTATTCTATGAGCAATCATTCCTAATTCTTATTTTAGGACGACTCACAAGATAATAAAAATCCAACTCAGAGTCCAAAACTAAGTTACTATTGTTTCCAGTCAAGTCCAGTCACCAGCTGGCTGGAGAAACAAAATGTAGAGGGTTCATAGGAGGGTTAACTGAAGGCAGGGTTAAAGGCATCAAATAAAATTCCCTTGGTTTTGCCTTTCTCCATCTACAATTTTCAGACTTATCCATGGATGCTAAATGTCCATATATCCCAGAATTCAGAAATGCACAATAGTCCATCCAGGGGAGAAATCTCCTTTATTCAAATTAGGAAGGAAGGAAGGAAGGAAGGAAGGAAGGAAGGAAGGAAGGAAGGAAGGAAGGAAGGAAAGAGAGAGAGAAAAAGAAAGAAAGGGGGAAAATTCTCAGTTCTCTTATTGGTCCTCCCTGGATCACTTTCAGACCACTGAAATTTCAGGTCACTCCCAGCAACTGTGTATGAGAAATAAGTTTTGCTCAGCTGGCTGCTACACTATTTGGGAGGACCTGAGTGGTGATGCAGAAACAATTAACAAAATGTGATACATTCTTAAACATCTTAGACTTATATCCAGAAAGAGAAGAAAATACATGCATAGACTATGGTCAAAATATAAGGAGGAAAATATATTTTGTGCTTTAAAAAATGTTTTGTTTGTTTGTTTTACATTAGAGAAAATCATGCATTAGTTTGGGATTTTCTCTGAGCCACTGACTTTGAAATCAACTCAAGTACTTGTTGCAATGCAGATTTTTTTTTCTGCCAATGACTGGCAACATTTAATCAGCTAACAAAGGACTCAGAACTCTGCACTTTAAATAAGTTACCAAGGGAATTTTCAGGCACACTTAATTTTCAGAAATACTAAAATTAATTTAAATAAATTTGAATGTAAGGAAGATGCACCCTTTGTTTGTATTCTTGTATTACAATGATTCACATCATTTTTGGTATGTACTGTGTTTGCTGTGTACATTTATAAAATGGGTGTACAAATGAACATGGTCTGTGGTTCATTGAGAAATAAAAGTCAATCACTTACAATAGGCCAGAATGTGGCCTGAGTAAAGAATGAGAGGCCTCTAGGACACGGTGCATTGGACACTAAGTCTGTAAACCATTAAAAGCCCTGGTCCTTTAAAAATCTCTAGTCATTTGAAATTTACACTATTAAATTCTTCTTCTCTATCTATTTGTTCATAATTACCGTCCATCAACTTCTAAACACCTCATTAATTGAAAATTTTGATGCCAAATATGCCATAATCCAACATGCATGACCCATGAGTGTCATATCTGATAAATGGCTCTTTGGATTTTTCACCTTTTCATTCCCAATCACTACATTTTTTTTCTTCATGGATATGTCTCGGATATTTACTTTCCTTGCTGCTTTCCTACAGTCCAAGATACTCTCAACTTTTCTTAGATTGTCTTAAAAATTGGCATCCGATTTTATTCTCCTCCAAACAGTTCTCCAAATTACAGACATACTATTTTCCCTGTTAATCTGACTTTTTCATGCTTAAAGTCTTCTAACTGATTTCCCATCTCTTAAGAAAAAAATTAAAAATACTATTAGAAATTGCCTTAGGAAGTCTGCATGTTTTACCTATGCAATCTTAAACTTTACTCATCTCTGGCCTCTAATACAACCGTACCTCTTTCAGAATTTTAAATAAACCATGTTTATCTGCCATTGCAGCCACTTTCCACCTGTTACTCTCTGTGACTAGAATATACTCAGCCATTCTTCTTTATATTGCTGGATTCTATAAGTATCTCTCAATTCCATTTTCTATTCCTTAAAAGAGCTTTCTTAAACTCCCATACAATGCCAGGCTCATATAGCGCTGTTCACACTTAATTTATACTACATAATACTGTTTATAATTAAAGAGTACCATTGATTATTAATGTCTTATTACTCCCTCCACACAGTAAGCTCCGTGAGGACAGAGGTTGCTTCTGCCCTGATTTACTACTTAATACCAAGTGCCTACCAAGATACCTAGCACATAAAAAGTTCTTATTAAATATTTTTAAATGAACAAATTAATGCTGTGCTTCTGAACTTCAGTTTTCTTATTTATGATGCCGGAGTAGTAGCTATCACAGAGCTTTCTTCTGAGGAATATATTCATTCAAATACCTTTCATGGTGCCTCCCATAAAACATCAGCTCAAAAAACTGTCTTACTTTGTTTTTCTTTTCTTCTTAAAACATTGACATTTAATGATAGCATGCATCAGATGAGATAATCATAGAATTGAGATTGCATTTGGATTTATTTGAAATTGAATCCAGATTTATACATATTGCCTTGTGAAACTTATGTGCTTATGATGTTCTGCTATTTTGTTTGCCTATAGGAATTTTTGTTAATTTCACTCATTTGGAATCTTAATTTTTTTTTAAGGAAATAACCAAGCCTTTGTTGATTCTTCACTACATGTGATGCATTAAAAGCAAGACCAGAGAGACATTTTGGAACTCTACTCTGTGATGAAAATAAATAAACTACTCTAGTGTTTGAGATACTGTAGCTATTAAAGAAACCTCTGAAGATCTCTTGATTTTATTATCATCTCACCTTTAGAGTTCACATGAGATGTTTTTATTAAGAGACACCCATGAAGATGAGAAACTATATTTTTCAAAGTAGTATTTTTATTGTAATATCAAAAATTGTATGTTGGAAAAGATGGTTTGTGGAGACTAAAATATTCTGTGGACTTTTTAAAAAAATTTTAACATTTATTCATTTTTGAAAGACAGAGAGAATAGAGCGTGAGCTGGGGAGAGGCAGAGAGAGAGAAGGAGACAGAATCCAAAACAGGCTCTGAGCTGTCAGCAGAGAGCCCGATGTGTGGCTCGAACTCACAGAGTGTGAGATCATGACCTGAGCCGAAGTTGGATGCTCAAATGACTGAGCCATCCCGGCACCCCTCTGTTGAAATTTTTAATTGTTAAATTGAGAATGGATTTATAAAGGATGACTTGAACCAATATAAGTCACACAAGATGAGAAAATTCACCCTCAATGCAAGGATAAGACTGTAGATTTTAAGATAAGACTGCAGATAAGTTGTCTAATCAAGAATCAGAAATTACAGGGAGAAGAGGAAAGAGAGAATATCAGAAGGAAGAGAGGAAAATTATCAAAAATCATGGTGAGGGAGAAAAAAGACTTTAAAAGGAGAATGGTATATTAAGTTGTAATTTGCTCTGGTTGGCTGTAACACCTCCACCTTTAAGAAATTGCCACTCAAGTTTGAGTCCCAATGGGAACCATAGTATGAGAGTCAACTTAAAAAATAGTAGCAGTGGTGGAGTGTTTGAGTGGCTCAATCAGTTAAGAACCCGATTTCAGCTCAGGTCATGATCTCACGATTCTTGAGTTCAAGCCTTATGTTGGACTGTGTTGACAGCTCAGAGCTTGGAGCCTAATTTGGATTCTGTGTCTCCCTCTCTCTCTGCTCCTCCCCCGTTCACACTCTGACTCTCTCTAAAAAATAAATAAAAACGTTAAAAACTTTTGATAGTAGTAATAGTAATTTTTGAGTTTTGAGTTAGTTCTATTGGAACAATTGTTCACTAGGCTATTCTCTTGGCTGTCTCTCAAAAATGAAATATCAGTTTAACTTCACGTCTTCAGACAATCTCTATCTAATTATTTCCCTTTATTCTTTATTACAGCATCTTGTTATTTTTGTTAAAAGCACTATCACAACCCACAATTAACTATTTATGTATTTGTTCATTTGATATTTATTCTCTTAACGGCTTTAATGTAAATGACGAAGGCAAGGACTTTCTCTGTCTTGTTACGTCACTGTATCAACAGTAACTATCACCAAATGTGAAAATATTTGTTATATTAAAACATGAAGGAATTGGGGTACCTGGATGACTCAGTTGGTTAAGCGTCTAATTCGGCTTGGGTCATGATCTCAGTTTGTGCATTTGAGCCCCGCATGGGGCTCTGTGCTGACAGCTCAGAGTCTGGAGCCTGCTTCAGCTTCCATGTCTCCCTCTCTCTCTACCTCTTCCCAGCTCATGCTCTCTCTCTCTCTCTTTATCTCTCTCTCTCTCTCTCAAAAATAAACATTAATGAAAAAATAAAGAGGGGCGCCTGGGTGGCTTAGTCAGTTAAGCATCCGACTTTCGCTTAGGTCATGATCTCGCGGTTTGTGGGTTCGAGCCCCGCGTCGGGCTCTGTGCTGACTGCCAGCTCAGAGCCTGGAGCCTGTTTCAGAGTCTGTGTCTCCCTCTCTCTCTGACCCTCCCCTGCTCACGCTGTCTCTCTCTCTCTCTCTCTCCTAGAAATAATTATAAAAAATATAAAAAAATATAAAGAAAGAAAAACATGAAGGAATTAAAGAATGATACTCTGAAAGATCACCTTTTTTTGTCAATTTTAATGCAGATTAAAAAGCACTGTTTTAAAATTTCTAGGTACAGTACAAGATCTCTAATAACAAGCAACACTGGGAAAAAAATGTCTCTGAAAATTCAGACTTTCTCAGGAGTGGTAGTCAGTTTCAATCCAATCACGTATGTGGTATACGTACATTTGCATACACATAAACAGTCATAAATGTGTTCTATATAAAAGGCGACATATATTCTTGGAAGGGTTTTAAGACCTTATGTGTATTAACCATTTATTTATCATAATAAATACATTATTAGACTACCAGATCTATTATAGTATCTATGATATTATCTCCTTTTCTACAGATGCTAAAACAAAGATAGAGAAAAAATAATTTGCCCTTGTTTTGGGAGAGAAAATCTGCTGTAAGATGACTGACAGTGATAGGGAAAATCTCTTGTAAGATGGCTGGAAAGACTAACAAGAAAACACCTGTCCCTGATTAATGAGGAATGCGGAAGTAACAGGCTGTACATTGTTCCCTCTGCTAATGCTCTGTGCTCAAGACCTCTGGAGAATGATCTCTTCTGAGCCCACTGATGTAAAATAAACCTCCTGCCTTCCAAGATCTCCGGGTGCCTCTTGGCTCTTCTGCCAGATGATCCAGACTAGATACCATAACAGTTTAAAACAGCTATTAATGGATAGAGTTAGGACTGAAACACAGATAATCTAGACCCCAAGTCCATTACATCAAGCTATCCTCTGAAGCAAAAGATGAATAAAACAAAACTGGAAATTAGAAGCTGTTGTGAAAATTTTCTTTCTTGAAATTATAGGACACGACTTTATAAGTAAAAAACTTAAAATTTTAGTAAAAAAAACAAAAAAAGGCATCAGGCACTAGAGAACATAAAAGTCTTGTGTTCATGTAAAGCAAAATATAATCCAAACTTTTTACTTAAAGACCCTCATGTTAGATTTTGCCAGAATTTGCTCTATTCTTTTTTCCTGAATTTCAAAATAGCTTTTCTTGAGCATTTGCTGTTGTTATAACTCACAAAAATATTTACTTAATAGACAAATAAAAACTGTGCAGTTCAAAACTGGAGAAGGCTGGCCAGTCTGCTAAAGTGAATCTGGAGCCAAAAGGGCACTCTGTAACAAGCAAGAACAAATTTAGAGCCGTACATGGGATAAAGATCACAGTGTAACTCAATTTTAATTTTCAGGATGTGAATTTTGTGGTCCATTGGCACAGATCACTCTTCTCTTTTCACTACCCTAAAAACGGGCAAAGAAAGAGGCGCCTGTTGTGACTAATGTACTCTGATGCTACAGACCTAGGAGAACTAAATAAAAGTCACATTGAAAATAGCTTCTTGTCCAATGAAATATAAGGAAAATTTATTTCTTTAATCTTTTCTCTTACTCTGTGTTTGAATTTCCATTGGCTCATAGCCTTTGTATATATGTACATTTAGAATCATTTCACAACCATGGGAGATACAGTATTGATCTTGGGTAAAAGAGTAAATTGATGCATACAACTTAAAATATTACATACAGCAGATCTGCTAGTTGAAAGATCATCCTAGACATGGCATGCCAAAACAATGGATTGACTGATCTTGATCAAAGGGAAAATTAAGGGTCAAAGTGATGATGAATAATTGCAGTGACAAAATTAGCAGAGATAAAAGCTGAAACCACACACGGTGAAGCAGGTTTAAGGCCTTATCAATTAGTCAGTTAATAACAAATGAGCATATACTACAGAGTCTGCATCATATTAGTAACAAATACAAAAAGTGCTAAAACTCCCTGCCCTTTGTGAGCTAACAATCATCTCATATTGTACATTAATAGACATTAAATGTCATTATATAATTACATTTAAATGTAGTGCTTATTGTAATCACTTATTTTTTGGTGCTAATAAAATGCTCTTCCTTTTTCCCTTGTGGGAATTCTAACATTTCCTGTAGAATTGTTATGTTTATCCAATGTGAATGTGAGGTGAATTATTGTTTTATAAACTGTTTTCAAACTCCCTTTGAAAATATGTGGAAGTGTTGATACACTGTATTGTACATGAAACTAATATTACATTGTATGTTCACTAAGTGGAATTTAAGTAAAAGTTAAGATATATACATGCATATCCTATATATATATTTATACATATATGTATACATATAATTATTCAGGGAACAGGAAGATAAGTGGTAAGCCTTGAAATTTGGTAGGGAAATAAGATTTAATTTTGGAAGTGGGGAACAACATGGAAGGGAATGGAAATAATTATCAATATTCTTGTAAAACAGAGAAGTGAGCATAAAATAACAAGGAAAAGGAGAAGTAAACTTGGAGGCCAGGCAGGTAATGAAGAGTCATGCATATCAGAAAACTATGCAAATTGAACTTGATAAAGACTAGAAAGTCATTAAACCTGTATGATTCTGGAATATATGTGATGAAGCGTATGTTCAAGATGTAAATTTAGAAAGCTCATGAGGAGTCAAATTGAGAAAAGTAAAAAAAAAAAAAAAGAAGAAACAGTGATAATTACAAATATCGATAACAATGCCATACAAAAATCATTTTTAATAACTAAATTTGGTATTATATATTTTTTGTTACAGACAATGACATTCAGTCTCACCAAACGGATTATTTTTTTCTCTTTATTTTTTTAACATTTATTTATTTTTGAGAGAGAAAGAGAGAGAGAGAGCCAGAGGGCGCAAGTGGTGGAAAGGCAGAGAGAAAGGGAAACAGAATCTTAAACAGGCTCAACAGAATCAGCTCCCAAACAAGGGACTCAAACTCATGAGTCCTGAGATTATGACCTGAGCTGAAACTGAGAGTCAGGCACTGACTGAGCCAACTGAGCCACCAGGCACCTGGGTATTTTAAAGGAACAGTGTTAAAAAATGGAGAAAGATCAGTTTTATGGCATTGTTTTAAAGAATAATACAATAATATAAACACTTGGTTAATTATGAGTTTGAAGGGAAAAGTCGGTTATACTCATTTTGTCTATGATGCATGCACATAAATATATAAGCACAAGCTAATGCTTAGTTGTTAAATGGGGTGTTCACGGAATGAACTTTTTATGTATTGATGTATCATGATAGCACAAATGCTAATTAACTTATTAACATTTTTGCTGCAATATGTAAAAAGACAAAATTATGTTCTAATATTTACACTTCTATATTTTCTAATTTTAAGATGAAGACATCATTTGATTATAAAAATATGTCTGTATTAAAGGCATTAAAATAAGAAAGCTTTAATGAGCTTATAGATTTTGTTCATATATATATATGAGAAACCAATTACTTTTGACACTTTTGAGTTAGCTGATATAAAAAAATGACTAAAAGTACGGAGCAGGATAATTGTAAGCAAATAGTCATATAAATCAACCTATTTGGGGGGAAAATCATTGATGGAGCTAGAGAAAGAAATATCATGAGCTCATGATACTGCTTTCCATTGGCCAATCCAACAGCAGTAAAAAGGCAAGGACCGCCCTTCTCCCAGCCCACAGAAGTAAGCCCCTAGGGACACAGGGTGGCATGGGAGAAGAGTGGAGAATGGAGATGGATGAGCCAATGGAAAATAGTCACAGTATATTGTGTATTTCATAATTTAGATGCTGTAAATTTTCTTTAATGCATTTCTACTACATATAGAGATATGTCTGTGTGTACTGTTTCTCAAATAGTTACAAACCAATATGATGCATTTTTATACTGATTTTTAATAAAAACAGAATAGAAACAAAATCAAGATAGCTTCCACAGGATTGTGAAGTTGTCATGAACATTAACCATAAGAATGAGAGACAATAGACTTTGGTCATCCACACATTTATGTTTGGCATAAAGACAACAATTTTATGAAACTTAAACTTATGTTGCTCCTTAAGTTATTTATTTTTCTTATTAAAATACAAGGTATAACTTTTCTTTTCAAATCAAGTGGTAGAAAAATACAATCGTAAAATGTATATTTCTTTAATATTAGAAAATATGGGTGTTACATGTACTTATGGGTTCGATCTTTATGAAGTTTACTATATGTGAAAACTTGTCTGTAAGATATAGAAAATGCCATGATCTGATTTTTTTATGAGACTAGTCTTATCTGGAATCCTTTAAATTTATATTGACTAGATAATATGAAATTATCTATAAAACTGAACTGTACCCTTGAATGTTATTTTGTTTCTTTGTGGTTAAAATAAAAATTGTTTACTTAGGCTGTTGTTCATTAAAGTACTTCCCTATAAGAATCTCTAAAAATATAATCTCTCACCACCCACAACCCACCCACCTCTCACTGCCTCCAGGACCCAGTACACTCCCTAAATACATAATCTGACTAAGCTACTCACTGGTGTTTTATCAACAGCATACTTTTAATTACCAATGATGAGCTAGATAATTATTTCATAATATACTTTCATCTTTCACTTCATAAAAGTCAAGAGAGTGATCTATGAAGGCATGCTATTAATTTAACCTGTTGCTAGTCATTGGAGATATAAAGATAATTAGTCAATCATAATAATCCTCAAGAAATTCACTGTCTTGATGTAGATCTATAAATAGCTGATGATTCATCAGGCTGCTTGCTGTTATAAAAGTATCAATGCAATGTGTTCTGTGAATTTGCAAAGAAATAATAAACATCTGGGAAAAGTGGGGAGAGGTCATCAAGAATGCTGAAGATTAATAACATTTTTGAGAAGAAGAGAAGGACTTAGAAAAGGGAATTTTATGCCTCTGACAGTCCAGGGACTCTTGACATATACTGTATGAGAATATAAGGTGATTTGAAGTAGGTCAAAATGTGAAGGGCTTTCTAGTTTCAAAGGTAGAATATGGCCAGAAAGTGAAATTTCTTGCATTCTATGCAAAGGAGTGTTTTTAATCTTCATCATTTCCTTTACCAAGAATTGACACAGGTTGAACATAAAAGCATATTGTTTTATACTTCTTGTATTCAGGATTTTAAATTTTTACTATTTTAATTTATATTTATAGCAATTATTAAAAATAATAATAATGGTATATCTTGAATACCTAAGAAATAAGAAACATTATGGAGAGAAACATCCTATTTAATCATTTTTAAAATTTAATTCTCAATCCAATTCCACGAATTAGGTATAGTTATCACTACTTCATAAACTTAAGCAGGTTAACTAGCTTACCCAAGTTTTCAGAATTGTACAGAAAACTATATAAAAATAAAACCCATAGCTAGCTACATTTGAAGGCATTACATCTTTATGGCCAGTCTGTTTTAACTCTTAAATACAAAAATTTATGATATTTTACTGAAATATATTTGACATGCAACATTGTGTAAATTTAAGGTGTACAACATTAATTTGGTACACATATTTTAATATACATATGATTGCCATGGTGATAATAATTAGCACTTTATATTATGTTACCTAATTATCATTTCATTTTAGTGTTTGGAATAATTATGTGGTAGTTTCTTAGCAAGTTTGATGATTATAATACAATATTGTTGTGTTTAATCACTATACTGTGCATTAGATCTCTAGGTTTATCTACCACTTGTTGCAAATTTGTACACTTAAGTAACATCTTACCTATTCCCCTTTCCCCATTCCCTGGTAACCACCATTTTATCCTCTGATTTTACTAGTTTAGGTATTTTAGATTCCACGTATAAGTGATACCATATTGTACTTGTCTTTCTCACTTAGCTTAACGTGCTCAAAGTCCATCCATGTTGTTGCAAATGACAGGTGAAAGAATAAAGGCGATGTGGTATTTTATACACACACACACACACACACACACACACACACACACTGGAATATCATTCAGTCCTGAGAAAA
The DNA here is from genome assembly GCF_008692635.1 of Crocuta crocuta. NCBI lineage: Eukaryota > Metazoa > Chordata > Mammalia > Carnivora > Hyaenidae > Crocuta > Crocuta crocuta. The sequence continues at coordinate 135,982 of NW_027527163.1, forward strand.
ATCTAGAATGTTTACTGAGACATAGATTTGAACAGTAACTTTCATTATACTACTACTTGAAGTATATGTTTTTTCTTTTTCTTTTTTTAATGTTTTATTTATTTCTAGGAGAGAGAGAGACAGCGCGAGCAGGGGAGGGTCAGAGAGAGAGGGAGTCACAGACTGAAACAGGCTCCAGGCTCTGAGCTGTCAGTCAGCACAGAGCCCGACGCGGGGCTTGAACCCATGAACCGCGAGATCATGACCTAAGCGAAAGTCGGACGCTTAACCGACTAAGCCACCCAGGCGCCCCAGTATATGTTTTTTCTGATCAACAATTTACTTTACTGACCTAATTCAATAACAATTTTTAGAGGATTATAAAAAGAAAAAGAAAATTAAAAGCTGTTGGTGTCATAGGTTTGTTTTCAATTCAAGCTAAAAGCCAGACAACTGTGACACCATTTATCTTTTTTCATGAAAAAAAGTTTAAATTTTTAAGTTTCAAGTTTTCCGTTAGTAAGAAGAAAATGTTTAATAACTTCACATGAAAGAAAAGGTGAATATTTTCAACTCATCAGAGTGAATGGAACTGAATTGGCCATATTGAAATCAAAGTTGGTGTTTTGCTGAGGGACACAATGTTTCAAAGCAACACTGGCATCACTAAGCTATATTATCAGGTGTATTTAGAAAGACACAAGTAACTTATGCTTTTTATTTTTTTATATTTTTAAATGTTTAATTATTTATTTTTGAAAGAGAGAGAGAGCATGCACCCACATACAAGGGAGGGGCTGAAAGAGAGGGAGACAGAGAATCTCAAGGAGGCTCTGAGCTGATGGCTTAACTGACTAAGCCACCAAGGTGTCCCAACTTACCTTTTTAAATAAACCTACTCTTAGTTTAGATTGTCTACAAAAGGTAGAAAAATATTTCCAAAATTATCAGGACTGGTAACTTATAGCTTAAGAGGAATGAGTGAGTTTTATTCTTGGCCAATAAATTAAGCTACAGTCAAAGAAATTTCTAGTCCATACTTACTTAGAGCTATATTAAAACCAACTATCTTAAAAGGCCATGTTGACTGGTAACACTGTGCTTTAAATGTTTTTTTTTTTTTTTTTTTTTTTGAAAAGACTTTCACTTGATGATAAGGGTAAATATATGGATATAGAAAAATTACAGATGAAAGCAGTTAATACAGAGTGGACAAAGAATTAATTAGGTTTATCAATTATAATCTACTTAATTTTATAATTTTGACAGTAGTCCACAGGCTGTACATAAGCTAGTCATGGCTATTTTTAATCTATTGTCAATCTTATTCATTCCCAGGATGCCTAGGGCATTCTAGAAGGCATCACCGGAAAACAAAAATGCCGAATTTCATCATATGGACTGAATTTAATTGAAGCAAGGTACAGAAATAACATTTTTTCACTACTATCTGGTATAAAGTTTACTCTTTAGGAGAAAATGATCCATATTTAAGAAATAACATGAAAAGTTTTACAGAAATAGAATTATGGGGATTTCAAAATAGGTGTTATCATACTGTAGTTTAGCTGACATTACAAAATACCATAGACAGGTGGCTTAAATGACAGAAATTTATTTCTCACAGTTCTGGAGGATGAAAGTCCAAGATCAAAGTTATGGCCAACTTTCTTACTGTGTCCACCCATGACCATTCCTCAGTGTGTACAAATGGAGGGAGATAGAGCTCTTTGTCTTTTTCTTATAAAGCTACCAATCCTATCAGCTAAGAACCCCACCCTTATGACTTACCTAATCCCGATAACATCCTAAAAGCCTGATCTTCAAATACAGTTACACTGGGAGTTAGAACATTAACATATGAGTTTGGGGAGGTGCAGAGACACAAGTCAGTCCATAGCAAGCCTTACAAAGAAAAACAAAGAGATAGCAAATAAACTCTACAGAATATAGAGAAATTTAGAAATAAAAGCAAAAGGGGAAGAGAAGAGAAAGACAGGAGTTAAAGGGATAGGCAGTAGCGTGAGTGGTTGGACCCTGGAAGAGGAAGCATCAACATGACATTTCCGATGGTAGGGTGTGAAGAATATCAAAAGACAGGTTTGCATGTTACTAAAATCCAAGGTATCTTTGCTTTACATTTAGTCCTGTACCACACGTTTTCTCCAAAATTTATTGAAGTTTGGCATACACAGAATGGTCACATAAAATATTTTATTTTCTTCTCTGTCTCTGAAATGGAGAACAGTGATGTGTGTGCCGTGGCACACAATTATGGCACAGTGGGAAGAAAGGAGCTGTATGCAGGCAGTAAGAGGCAATGTATGTATGAAATTTGGAAGCAATAAGAAACAGTGTAAAATCTTAAGATTGTATGTTCTTGTGAATTGATATATTAGTTTTGATATTTTTCTATAGAAGGATTGAGGTAATTTCATGTCTCATAAAGGACAAGATCACATCAGCTGAGAGACATACATATTTTATGAGTTCAAAGGAGATATATGCTACCTGTGTGTGTGCTCATATACGAATATGTGCAGTATATATAATATATATGTAATGTACTGCATGTAATATATAGCATCTATAATATACACACATATGTATGCTATATTTAAGTCTAGTGGTAGCACATAAAATTAATCAATAAAATATATTGCCAGAATTGTAAGTCCTACTTGCTTTCATAGAAGTGGTCAAATTATTATAAACTCAGATGCAATATAACTATTTGCTGTAAGGGATGATTAAAAGGAGATAGGACTTGGATAGTAAAAGAAGGAGGGAAACATTATAAACAAAGTTTTCCAGGTAAAATGAATAAAATATGTTTCAAAGATGATTATAGAATAGGGATATTAGAAAATAAGGCTAAAGAAGTAAATAGGGATTGATTTATGCAGGACCTTTAATGAAAATTTGACTGTGAATTTTATTTTGAAGTCATGATTCTTTTTGTGTGTGTGTGTGTGATGTTGTAACCCATTAGAGTGTTTGGAAAAGGATGAGTTACTAATTCATTTTTTAAAAATTTTAATGGTTATTTATTTTTGAGAGAGAGAAAGACATAGTGTAAATGGGGGAGGGGCAGAGAGAGAGGGAGACAGAATCTGGAGCAGGCTCCAGGCTCTAAGCTGTGAGCACAGAGTCCAATGTGGGACTTGAACCCACAGACCACAAGGTCATGACCTGAGCCAAAGTCAGATGCTTAACTGAGCCACACAGGTGCCCCTAATTAATTTCTAATATAGACATGTAATTTTCAATAATTTTAATTACAACTCATTATAAATTAGAATGAGTTTCAATTTAGCCCTTTTGTAAGTCATAGTCCTTCCCTAGCATAATGATACACTTACATAGTGGGAAAAAAAATCAGTTGATTATTCGCTATTGCCATGAATTATACAACCATCCACATAAATCTTAACTATAATGTCATAGACATATTTGATTTTTTGTCATCGTTATTTTCAGACAAAATTAAAACAATTTTGAAGACTTCTGTTTTGAGCAAAGGAAAGCCATTAGAGATTTTTGTACAGGGTGTAGAAACTATAAGGTGGTAATTTTAGGAGAGTCAATTTTGCAGAAGTAGTGAGGATTTAAGGAAAAAGGAGACTAAAAAGCAAAAAAAAAAAAAAGATTTAATCTATTGTAATATTCCAGGTTGTTCTTATCTCCCAGTTCTCCTACCAGCAACAAAAGATTATAACAGACTATTTTTTACTGCAATACAAATGTAGACAATATGTATATGCATATACACTCATACATATAGGTATATGTATTGCACATATCTATGCTTATATACATGCACATATATATTTATATATACCTATATTCACATTTGGATTATGAGTGACTACATAAAGCAGTATTTCTTTTAAACTCAGGATTGATATTACTCAAAGTCCATAAAAACACAATTTTAGAGTAAAATATAATAAGACTGTAGTCTTGCAAGTTCAATGTAGCTGAATAACCTATTGAGAAAATATATGGCAGTTTTCAATAGACAGACTCATTAGCCTGAATGAAAGAGAAATCAAATGCCATTTACATCTCCTCTCCAGGATGTACTCAAGTACTGTCTTTAGCCTCAATTTACTCCTGTAGATTAACTTGTGTGTGTGTGTGTGTGTGTGTGTGAATAAAAGAGGAAAGTAGGAACATTCCAAATGCAAACTCTAAATATTGCTTAATACTTTGAAAGAAGCCAAAGAAAACATTATTTTGAACTGTCTAAACAGAGAAGAAGGAGGATTTAAAGTCTAAAGTTTAAAAGACTGGGGGGCGGGATGGTTTCTGGGTGGGTCAGTGGTTGAGCCTCAGATTCTTGAAATGAGCTCAGGTCATATTCTCACAGTTCGTGAGATCCAGCCCCATATCAGGCTCTGCGCTGACAGCTTGAAGCCTCCTTGAGAGTCTCTCTCTCCCTCTCCCCCGCCCCTCCCCACATGTGCTCTCTCTCTTTCTCTTTCTCTCAAAATAGGTAAATAAAGTTGGGATGCCTGGGTGGCTCAGTTGGTTAACAACCGACTTTGGTTCAGGTTATGGTCTCACTGTTCCTGAGTTCGAGCCCCACATCCGGCTCTCTGCCAACAACTCCCTCACTCATGCTCTGTCTCTTTCTCAAAAATAAACATAGAAATAAATAAATAAGCTTAAAACAAAAGATAGGAAATGAGGCAGCAGGTCTGACCAAGTGACGTTGGATTCCAGGAGACTAAGGTGTTCAAAGCCGCATGCTCTTTAGCATATACAGAAAAGTGAACATGTGAGGTGGTTTCGCATCAGAGGCTTTGGGGGATGCTGATGACGGCAGCCCAATGGAAGCCACAGCAGTGGGGAGTCTGGATGAACACCTCATAGAAAGGAAGAAGTGGGAGCACTGCCTAGCCACGTGCTTTCAAGGGGTCCCTCCAGGTTTTGGAAATTTGCAGACAGATGGCCAAGCACATTTCCTGCATTTTTTCATGGAAACAGTTTTCTTTGTTAGGAAGAAGGAAAGATCGACCTGGAAACACATTGAATCAGGATCACTGGCAAGTGTTATTATGGGGAAGGCTAACCTAAATTTCATTTAAAACAATAAAACATGACGTTATTTGTACTCTAAGCATACTTAGCAGTTGATAAACTTGTGTCGTTAAACAGCTTACAGAAGTAGCAAATTCATACTACTTTCATGAAATTGAAAGACCCAGGAAGGACATTTTACTTAGCTTATAGTTATTTTCAGATTGAAAATAAGAGCAGAAACAAAGTTAGAATTATGCAATCTTTTGTGTATCATGAATTATATTTACATATTGTGACCCAATAAAATTATATAATGAATAGTGATTTTATACCCATAAAAATAGCTTCCATTTTATGTGTTCTTGATTTATGTCTACTCTCAAAGCCATAGAAAGAGTAGTAAGTGTATTTATGATGAAAGGCTGTTTTTTCCCCCAAACTAGAATACAATAAAAAATAAGAATGTCAATAGCATATTCCGTTTTGTATTAAAAAATAAGTGATCTTGCTTGTCTAAAATAATTTATAAAAATGAAAATAGGAATAAAAATGACACTCAAGGAACTATAGGAAAGATTATATTTTTAGATTATTACAAAATAAATGTAGAACACTCTGTTATTCTTACCCTACTAGCATTAATTATTGGGCCATTCCCTAAAATGACCCTTGTGATTGTTAGTATAGCCACAAGACAAGCCATGCCTTTGCTATTTCCCAAGGAAGATGATATTTTGATGAATTCTGCATTTGCAATTTAAACAAAAAGCATGAAAATAATTCTAATAAAATTAGTGGGATTAGTGCTAATGTAGTTTCTAGGTACTATAATTGTGTTTTGCATGTGGGAACACAGACTATCAAAGTCAGTTAAGGAATAATGCTGAAAATAGAATGCCTTCCTCTCTTGACAATTTCTTCAGAGAAAAGAAAGGCAAGGGAGACAGATTTTCAATTTATTTCTGTCCCTTAAATTAACACCTTTAAACCCAAATTATGTTGAAAGTGAAACTATATATGTATGAAGAATGCACACTGAGGTTTTCCAGATAGATCGATCCTCGAACAAAGTAAAACAAAGATAGATGTGCCAGAAAGGACAACAACAGCTAAGAAGTGAGTTGAAATAATTTCATTAGGAGAGACCATCCAATGACATCTTTTAGGTAAATAAACTTTTAATCTTCAATGTTACTTACAAGGCTTACAGTACTTAAAATAAGTATGGTTTCAAAAAATATGTTTCATCTGTAGGACTAAGTTAGACATGATATATAATGTTTAACTAAATTTGTCTGTAAGGCTGGTTGGTGAATCTATTCCAAATGTCTGTATAGAATAAATAATCAAGAATGAAGTTGTTTTTTGGTTGTTACCTACTGTTACAAATTTAGTTTATGTATTACATGAATAGAAATAGGGAAGCAATTTAGTAAAATAATGATGATTGCTTTAATATAGGTAAACAATGTACTATGTGACAGCAGAGGGAAAATGTGAGAAGGACAAATAAGACTATTTTATGATAAGCCACGTAATGTGCAAACAGAAGGTGGGAAATGCAGAGATATCAGTTAAAGTTATTTTATGATAATACACACAATAAGAAATGGTAAAGCTGTTGGGCACTGCCTCCTTTTGGAGATTTTTTTTTTAATATGCTTCTTACTTGTGCCTACTCTTAATCGGTATATTAAGTCTTTAGCAGAATTAGCTCCTTAAAAGAGTTTTTTTAATTGACCATACCAATGTGCTCAGAGGAAAAAATGCATGTTAATGCTTATCTCCAGTTTTATCTTTTACATCCACCCCTTAATACTCTTCATTTCTTATTTCTCTATAATTTTTGTATGTACTCAGACTCTAACAATTCTAAATTATATACATGTTCCCCTCCTTACATTGTAACAGTTTCCTTTCCTGCATAGAAAAATGATTTGGAGCACCTGGGTGGCTCAGTTGGTTAAGCATGCATGCAACTCTTGACTTTGGCTCAGGTCATGATCTCACTCACTCTTCGTGAGATCTATCCTGGCATCAGGCTCTGCACTGAGAGTGTGGAGCCTGCTTGGGACTCTCTCTCGCACTCTCTCTCTATTCCTCTCTCTCTCTCAAAAATAAATAAATAAACTTAAAGAGAGAGAGAGAAACAATTTACTCTTCCAGACAAACTCCACACATCACTTCTGTGGACCACTCCTAAAATCTTGCTAATTCTCCTTGCTTCTTCAAGTAGGTTCACTACACACTCAATTCTTTGAAGGGAAGCACTATTCCTTTAGACCCTTACATAAAAGGAATTGTGCTGGAAACATATATTATTCAATTAATTTTTTAAATAAATTAAATTGAAGGATATTTTGTATAACTAATTGCTAACTTGATTGTGTATGGGGTTAGGGAGAAAGTAAAGTGAATTCAAAAATGAAGTTAAGTGAGTAAGCAGTCATAAGATATTCAATCTCTAGTATGTGATTTGGGGATGAAAAGGGATATAATTCAAGTGGAAAGTTATTAGTCATTGAGAGGGAGAAAAGGCATGCATATTATCTTAAATTGACTTTTTTAAGTTTATGTTTATTTATTTTGAGAGAGAGAGAGAGCAAGCAAACACAAGCAAGGGAGGGCAGAGAGAGAGGGAGAGAGAGCTTGATGTTGGGCTCCAACTCACAAACATTGAGGTCATGACCAGAAGCTTAATCAACTGAGCCACTCAGGTTCCCAGTAACTTGACTTTTTCTCTGAGTTTTTACAATGTTAGTGCAAATGAAATACATAATACATAAAATAGGGAAGGATGGAGATAGGTACTTTGATTTTGATGAAATATCCTTTACCATCAGACCATATTACAGATGTAAAACACTTCAGTAATTATTTGGCCCTGTCAAAAATAAGTGTTTGATATAATCTTTTCCAAGGGGAAGGAGAACATTTTTTTCATTATTTTCTCCAATAATTAATGAAAGCATTCATTTCCATATGTTTTATTGAGCTACAGGACCTAACTACTCCCATCTTTCTCCTCCTCATCATCTGTTCAACAATAAACTCATCGCAATCATGACAATATTATTCTTCATCATTTAACTAACATTTATGCATGATGTTCATCTTGATTTATATAAAATTAAATCATAAATGATGTTTATGACCCATCTTATCCACGAGATCATTATTCAGATTAATTAACATTAGTATGTTGCTTTTATTTTTGTCATGTAGATGCTGCATACTAATTCAGTTCCAAATAATGTGGAATGAGGAATGTCACACCAATAGATTTATGTGACATATGATCATGCTTACAAATAGCAATTCACATATCCAAGGAATTATACCTTTGCTGTTTCTTTGATCCAAATGTTTTCTTCTTTCTATAAGAGAGTTTAGAAGGTTTTTTTAATCATAAATGGTTTTTAAAATTATTACAAATAAACTGCACATATGCTTTTCAAGTTAATGAGTACATTAATACTAATATTAATAATATTAATAGTATTATACTAATACTATTATAATATGTTATTATATATTATAATATATTATATGTAATATATAATATTATACTAATATTATTATAATAATAATCAACTTTTATTAATAGTTCAGTGACATCAATTTTATAAAAGGATGCATAAGAAATCATGTTTTCTTTGTGCCTGAGCTTTTCCAGTCTGAGCCCTCAGCAACACAACCTTACACTCAGACCTGTGGTGACAGTACAAATGAAGTGAGTGAAAGATTTGACCTTTTTGCAGAAAAGTCAGATTTTGTAGTTAATGGGTGCTTAATGAAGAAATGATAGAATTAATTATAATGAACAGATGAGTAGACTCATCTCTGTGAAATGTAATCATGTGAGGTGATTTTTTCATTATTTTCATAGTTTATTATTATTGAGAGAGAGAGAACAAGCAGAGGAAGAGCAAATAGAGAGGGAGACAGAATCCGAAACGGGTCCCAGGCTCTGAGCTGTCAGCACAGAGCCCAACACAGAACTTAGACTCACCAACCACTAAATCATGACCTGAACCAAAGTCAGACCTCCTGAGCCACCCAGGCATCCCTGTGAGATGTTTTTTTTTTTTTAAACCTGCCTCAGGAATCCGAAGAACTGAATAGGATTTCACGTTTGACTCTTGTTTAATTCTATTATCTAAAAACAAACAAACAAACAAAACAAAAAACAAAAGACCCCAAACTATTCATCTATTGTAAATTTTAGATTTGTCATCTACACAGTAAGGGTAATAATCATATATAGATTACAGGTTGCTATAAATAATAAAAAAAGATATTTATAAATTAGTAACTACTATGTTTAAGAGATATTGCAGATAAAAAGTAAAATAAAACTGTGCATGAGAATATATGGATGGCCAAAGTTTCTTTAACTAAAGGTGTCAATATATTTCTCATATTTTGCCTAATATAAGAAACTATTATTAGTTATACGGCATCATTTAAAATCCTTAATTAATGGGGCATCTGGGTGGTTCAGTTGGTTAAGCATCTATCTGACTCTTGGTTTCGGCCCAGGTCATGATCTCACAGTTTTCAGATCAAACACCACATCAGCCTATTAACTGACAAGTTGGAGCCTGCTTAGGATTCTCCCAGTCCTCTCTCTCTCTGACCCTCCCTCATTCATGCTTTCTCTCTCTCTCTCTCAACAAATAAATAAATAAACTTCAAAAACAATCCTTAATTACTTCCTTTTCTCTGTACACTAGACAGGTACAGACACTATGCACCAGACACTGAAGCAATTGTTCAGTGTAGGTGGTTCTTGTTCTCTTCAGGAGTACAATTAAAGCGGTGAAAACAGTTACTAAGCTATTAAAAGAACAAGTGGACAGATCATTTGTAGCAGGTATCACAACAAATACACAAATGTGGGATGCCGTATAAGGCATATGTATTTGAAACAGTGGGGGAGGGTCTTTCACAGGAGGTGACAAGATGGTTCCTGAATTAAGAGAAGGAGACATGGAGGGAAGGGTAAAAGGGACTGTTAGCAAGGTGGTACATGTGTGGAGAGCTGGCTGTCATAACAGAAATAGCAGCATGTGCAGAAGTCTTGGAGCAAGAACGAAATTAATACCCTCAGAAGAATAAAAGCCTTCTGTAGCTGTATCAAAACAATGGCACTAGATAAAACAAGAGAGATAAGCAGGGGGTAATCACCCAGGCTTTTGAAAACATGTGAAGACAATTGGAAGCCTTCAGCGTATTAGAAGCAGAGGGCATTTTCACAATACCATCTGGTTGTTCTGTGGGGAATTGATTAAAGAAGTCAGAGAAGAAGTAGAGAGAGTGGCTGGCAGTAGTAAGGGGGAGAGATGGCTGTACTAGAGATTGTTTTTAGGTGGTGCAAAGAAATTAAGTTGCCGATGAATAGATTTTGAAAGTAAATGAGAAAGAAAAGTCATGGAAAATTCTGAGTATTTTGACTTTGGTAGAATTGACATTTACTGGCATGAGAAAGCTGGGAAGGAAATAAGTTTTGAGAGAAAACTGTTAAATTCGGGAAATGAGAAAGTAAAATGCATGTGAGATTTCAAAGAAGGAAAGCTTACAATTTACGACAATAGTAGTATTACGCTAAGTGAAAAAAGGCAGTCAGAAAAAGACAAATATCCTATGATTTTACATATGTGGAATTTAAGAAACAAAACAGGTGAACATAGGGAAAGGGAAGGAAGAATAAAATAAGATAAAAACAGAGAGAGGCAAGCCATAATGGACTCTTAACTAAATAGAACAAACAGTGTTGCTGGACGGGAGGTGGGTGAGGGTATGAGCGAAATGGGTGACAGGAATTAAGGAGGGCACTTGTTGGAATGAGCACTGGGTGTTATATGTAAGTGATGAATCATTAAGTTCTACACCTGAAACCAATAATACACTGCATTTTAAAAACTTGCACTTAAATAAAAAAGAACAAATAAGAAGTAGAAATTAATGATGAAATTCTATGTACATACATTTGAGACTCATCAGCATATAGCCAGCAGACAGTCAAAAAATGGATATGATTATCTAGAGAAAGAATATAAACAAGAGAGCAGAAGAGTTAAATTCAAGTTCCAAAGAGTTCTAGTCTTGAGATGCCAAATAGAGGTGTGTTTAGCAAAAGTGCCCGTGAAGGAGCAACCATACCTGTCCTGGAAAATCAGAAGATGGTGGTGTTGCCGAAAGCAAGAAAAACATGCATTTTGTGAAGAAGATGCTTAATGACATCACCTCTACAATTGTTACATAGGAGAACTCTAAGAACAGAGTTGGAGTCATATGATTGCAGGAAGATAGGGAAATAGTTTTACATAGATCACATATATTCATTTACTATGGTTTGAGGAGAAGTGATAGAGAAAATGATGGGGCTAACATTTCCCCAAGGTCTCCCATGATACGGCCACTTTTCTTAAATTCTGCTTGTAATTCTAGATAAATAACGATATGCTGATATTTAGCAACAAGAATGGCATTGGGTGTATTGTCTAGACTGTAGACCAGTTTCAGAGTAAAGTTGGGAACACTAGCCAGGTTTGGGTAGATTGAACTACAACAAGGAGATGAGAAGTGAGGAAAAGAAATACTAGTGATTTTTAATGGAAGTTTATCCCTGAGACCTCTGATGAAGTCAATGGACAGTTTTTGCTTATGTTTTTAAAGCATTGAATTTTGAGACATTTTTGTTTGGATGAACTCTCTCATCTACCTTATAATTTAAAGGCCATTTTTCTATTATCTTGTTTCATGCTTACAGCAATTCCATGAACCAGATAAATGAAGTATTATTGTTTACATTTTATCAAGGGGGCAAATAAGAGTCAGAGAAGTGGGGTTACTTGTCTAAAGTTACTTCTGAAAAGCAAAACAGAAAATAAGCAACTCAATTTTTGGTGCATAAGGTGGATTTATCATTTGTATCAGTCAGGATTTGTTTTCAGTTCACCACAACTATTACAAAGTAATAGTCGCAGACTGTTTGAGACTTGTATTTGGTAAGACTAGTTTGGCCTGACTTGTTATTTTGATTCAGAAAAATAAACACTGATAAACAAGGGTAACTTTCACAGTCTTCATCAAAGAAAAATCGAAACCAAGATGCAAATATATTCTGAACTCATGTTTTTCTATTTCATGTATTTATCCTTTTTTAATATGAGTTTGGTGGTTATGCTGCATAATTAAACACACTGATACTTACAATGGAAAAAAAAAACAGAGAATTACTGCATATTTCACACACCACCAAACTATGAATTACACTGAAGATGGTTAGTAAGAAAAAAATTAACATAATTTATATCACAGCTGTTGATATTGAAGATCTGAACCATCATAAGATCCTTAATTTTAGTCAGAGTTCATAATTAAAGTTATAAGAACATACATATAGATAATGTAGTTAGATAATATACTGAATTGTTTGGGAAGAAAATTTGTTATTTAATAGCTATGCCTTATATATAATGCATAAAAATAACTCTCGTAGAATTAAAATAAATGATAAATAATACCCCAGTTCATTATTATCCTGGGCAAAGATCCATTTTTTAAAATTTAGGTTATGAGAATTTTCATGAGTAGTATCAAACTAACACATCTTGACTTTAGATGCAAGGCTTTTAATGATTTTGACCCTGTGTGCTTCTCTGCATCTTTCTTCTTCAGAGGCAAGTTGTTTGGATTGTTTGTCTCTAAAAAGGTCTCTCAAGTTCATGTCTTCAGCTTTGTCCTTTCTTCTGAGTAGACATGTTTCTTCTCAATGTGAACACATTCGTTATTGAATATTATGCTACCATTTTAAATACAACATTTAAAGGGTATAAAATATTTAACAATAAGATTGTTTTCCTTCTTATCTCACATATATGCCAAAGAAATTGCATTTCCTGTAGTCATGTAGGCCTAAAACCACAGAGATACATTTGTCTTCTAGTGCTTTATTTCTCTTCCAAGTTCTATTACTTTCCCTCTGTAAAATTTCACATGTTTGACTATTTTGCTATATTTCCAAAATGCTACATTGATTGTAGTCATTTTTCACAACTACTGCATTTTCTTCTATCAGGTTTTGTGCCTGCAAAAATCTACTCTGCAAAATATCTTATGTTAGAATATTCTTCCTAAAGATCCCTCTCCCTTCTCCTGAACAATGGCTCCTTATCTTTAGAATGCATTCAGACCCTTTGTTGTGGCATGCAAGCCCATAAATGATCTGTCCAGAGATTGTCATATCAATTCATCATTCACTATAAAGATGTTTCACTCCAGCTAAATTTATAAATTATATTTACTCCAAAGATATCCCATTCCCTCTTCCCTCAGTGTCTCATCTTTTCATAGATGCTCTGCCTCTTCCTCAGCTAATTTTAAGTTCCAGCCCTCAATTCTATGTCTGGCTCATGCTCATGGAATTTTTCTTACCTTTGAATCTTAACAGTGTTTATTATCCCATTGTTTGCCATGGCGACACCATACCCTCTCTCTACTTCCTCTCCCCACAGATAATTTTTAATATGGTATTATTTATATAAGTACACTCTCAAAACCATGAGAAAACAAATAACAGCAAGTTATTGAGGGTGCTTGTCAGTCCTAGACTGTCCAACATATAAACCCCATTAATATATTTCCAGAATGTTCTAGTATGTGGGGCTTATTGGGAGAAGAGCTTCCCTCCAACTATAGAAGATGAAATGGTTTTCCTAGCCATTCAGAATGCCAAGCTATAGACACAGTGTCTAGACTTCGCTACCAATTTCCTGGAACAAAAATTAGAATCTGTAGCTATGCAGTTAAAAAATGAATCATCAAGAGCAGTCAGCCCAATTTCAAAAGGCAGCAGTGTATGCTTCCAAAGTTGAGTGGCTGCACCATTCTGGGAGGGACAGGGTGACAGCATTCAGTAGCAGCCACAGCTGTACCCTTACTTTACTATTAGGACACCTGATATAGTCTCTGATTCTGGTTATCTAGAGTTCCCTATATTGTCTCTGATTCTGAGTTCTAGAGTTCCCTGATATTGTCTCTGATTCTGGTTTTCTAGAGTTCTAGTTCTAGAGTTGTCCTTTCTCTGTGCATGTTTTCTTGAAACTTCCTGACAATCCTTAAAGTACTCAGTATCCTTTCAGCGAATTCTCTGTTGCACAATATTAGTATTTTTCAATCTGCAAATGAGAATCTAACAAATGTACTTGCCTATAGGAAAGCAAAGCAAAATATTTTAAATGTGAGGTTTAGGAGTCGAATTGTTTGCCTCCCCCCGTATATATGTAGAAGTCCTAACCCTGGTATCTCAGAATGTGACCTAATTTAGGGACTCCTGGGTGACTCAGTTGGTTGAGCATCTGACTTTGGCTCAGGTCATGATCACATGGTCCGTGGGTTCGAGCCCCACATCGGGCTCTGTGCTGACAGCCAGCTCAGAGCCTGGAGCCTGTTTCAGATTCTGTATCTCCCTCTCTGTCTGACCCTCCCTGCTCATGCTGTCTCTCTCTCTCTCTCAGAAATAAATTTTAAAAATTTAAAAAATAAAATAAAATTTGTTAAAGAATGTGACCTAATTTAGAAATAGAATTATTGCAGATATAGTTAAAATGAGGCCACACCAAAGTAAAGTGGACCTCTACTCCACTGTGACTGGTGTCCTCTCAAAAAAGGGGAAATTTGGAGACATGTACACACAAAAAGAACACCATAGGAAGATAATTCTCCAGTCCATGTTGCATGCAATCCAGTTAGCAAGTCCATAAGCATCACAATAGAATAATACCGTTAAACACATTATATGCACTAGAGATGAAATAGACAAAACTCCGACTTGGTAAAAGGTGAACATTTTGTTACAAGGGGAAATTTGTTACTCCAGATGATAAAGTTTAACAGAAATTTATAAAGGGTAAGGCAAGAAACTACTCTGTAGAAAAGTTCTTTTGAGTGGGAGGACACCATCTTTCAGCTTCCAAGAAGTACATTGTATCTCTAATGCTCTGAGGGCACCTCCAGTCTTATGATCAGGATAGGAAACAGAAAGGAGAAATAGGAGAAAAAGAGCAGGGAATAGACATATTTTTAAATTGAGGGCATGGCTCAATTAAGAAGAAAAACAGTTCTGAATGTCAGAGATGGGGCAAGGGTAGAGTTTTGCTGAGGCTAAAAAGCAAAAAGCCAAAGAACAAATTTAAATTTTATGGAGAGTTTAAGTGACCATTCCAGTTAATGAAAATGTATAGTCTGGAGTGAGATGATTTGAACTCTATGAGACTCTCGTTGGTTCCTGCACATTAGCATTTACCCATACTGAATGATTTCATGGCTTTAAAAACTATTGTTTTTGGTGTTCTTTCACCCAAATGAAAACTTTTAACTTATTAGCTAAATAAGCAGCCAGCAAAGGTAATTTTCACTCTGAGAGTTTTTTATTTTATTTTATTTTATTTTATTTTATTTTATTTTATTTTATTTTATATTTTGAGAGAGAAAGAGAGCGTGAGAGGGAAGGGGAAGGACAGAGGGAGCGGGAGAGAATATTAAGTAGGCTCATGCTCAGTGCAGAGCCAACACAGCCCTCAACCCAAGACGCTGGGATCATGACCTGTGCTAAAATCAAGAATCAGATACTTATCCAGCTGAGACATCCAGGCATCACATACTGAGAGTTTTTTTTAACCAAATATGTTTTTTAAATAGTTTAATGTCAATTTGGTTTCCATATAATACCCAGTGCTCATCCCCACAAGGGCCCTCCTCCATGCCCATCATCCCTCTCTGCCCTCAGTTTGTTCTCGGCATTCAAGAGTCTCTCATGGTTTGCCTCCCTCCCTCTCCCCCACTATTTTTCCCCTTCTTCTCCCCCATGGTCCTCCCTTAAGTTTCTCGTATTCCTCCTAATCCTCCTTTACATGCATTTAACCAAATTTTATAACTGACTATTTGATTCTAGAGTTAATGCTGGTCTCTGTATTAATCTTCAGTGATTCAGAAGGCAAGCTCATGGGACTCTAAGATTGACCTTTATGTTAGAGCAAGAAAGTTCAGCTTTTTTTTTTTTCAATTTTTTAGTGTTTTTTTTTTTAATTTATTTCAGAGAGAGAGAGAGAGGGAGAGAGAGACAGCATGAGCAGAGGAGGGGCAGAGAGAGGAGATACAGAATCCAAAACAGGCTCCAGGCTCTGAGCTAGGTGTCAGCACAGAGCCCGACGCGGGGCTTGAACCCTTGAACCATGAGATCATGACCTGAGCCGAAGTCGGAAGCCTAACTGACTGAGCCACCCAGGCGCCCCGAGTTCAGCTTCTTTGAAATGGAAAACCTACATGGTTCCATCCTCATCTTTTAAAAATAAAAATGATAAGTATCCAAAGCTTGTATAGTAAAGATGATAGAGCCAATGTTAAAAATAAAATGGCAGTTATTTTACTGCCCAAATGAGATTTTTTTGGAAATAGCAGAAGAACTGAAACGTGGACAAGCTGAACTTTGGTAAACCATTGGCAATCCCAAGGACACAAAAGGAAGAATAGGTTTTATTAGGTTTTAGGAGGACACGGGGGAGGGTTGTTTTGGACGAAAGTCCGCTGGAGAAGAACATGAGTGTGAGGTTGTGATGGTGTTTCTTGGGCAGCAAACAGTTGTTCATGTTGTGCTGCTGGGGGCACAGAGGGATCTTCCCTTTTCCCCTGTAACCAGGAAATAAAATTCGTATGTAATAACATACTTCCTTGTCAAAATAATTCTCTTCTTCCTGCTGGTTATGTGGCTGCATAGAGTGGTTCCCATGTGAGATCTCCTTCCCAGCTTCCCTGCTCCATTTTAATGAGCTTTTCCTTACTTGTTTTCACAATACCTGTTTAAGAAAGGGCACCCAAAATGGTGACATTTCAGTTTGAATAAAATATCCTATGTTTTATAGTTCACAATGCATAGGTTGTTGTTCCTTTGATGCTTAGAGTAATCCCCTAACTCCCACAAAGCAAAGACCATTATCTGTGTTTTATGATAGAGAGAAAGAGAGACTCAAAATGTAAACTGGTTTACTGAGGAGTAAAACACTGTTGGTGTCAAAGGAAAGCAAACTTTAGGATTTGGGCTCTCCCAGAGTTCAGTCTATGTGATATGAAAAGTTCAATTTGAAAGGTCGGGCAACCCAAGACATGACTTTGAATGGAGGATCTTTTTTTTGGAATAAGTACTGTTATGCCTTCAACAACATGGGGATTAGGGAACTGGACCCCAGCATAGTAAAAAAAAAAAAAAGTCTACGAATAGCTTTTGAATCCCCAAAAATGTAACTACTAGTAGCCTACTGTTGACTCAAAGCCTTACCTTATGTTATAATAATATAAACAGTAGATTAACATGTATTTTATATATGCATTACATACTACATTCTTAGGGTAACCTAGAGAAGAGAAATGTTATTAAGAAAATCATCAAGGTGCCCCTGGGTGGCTCAGTCAGTTAAGCAACTGACTTTGGCTCAGGTCATGATCTTGCAGTTTGCGGGTTCGAGACCTGCATCAGGATCTGTGCTGACAGCTCAGAGCCTGGAGCCTGCTTCGGATTCTGTGTCTCCTTCTCTCTCTGCCCCTCCACCACTTGTGCTCTGTCTATCTCTGTCTCTCAAAAATAAATAAAAGTAAAAACAATTAAAAAAAAGAAAATCAGGTGAGAAAATACATTTACAGTACTGTATTTATCAGAAAAATATGCATATAAGTAGATCTGTGTGGTTCAAATTGTGTTGTTCAAGGGTCAAGTATGTATTTATGATTGTAAAACCAAGCCAAACAAAATGTGTTTGCAATTAGTTTGATATGGTTGGTTAAGCGACCAGCTCTTGGCTTAAACTCAGGTCATGATCTCACAGTTTGTGAATTTTGAGCCCCACATCGGGCTCTGTACTGACAGTGCAGAGCCTGCTTGGGATACTCTTTCTCTCTCCTTCTCTTTCTGCCCCTCCTCTGCTTATGTTCTCTCTCTATTTTTTTTTTTTTTGTTTCACAATAAATAAATAAACTTTAAAAAGATTGAAAGTACTTGACCAAAATGATTCAGGATAAGTCTGGATTGTTCCAAAATGATTAGTTTCGATTTGTTTACAATATATAAAATAGGAAAATAATATAAATTAAAATACTTTCTGATTTAAAAATATATGCAAGAAAAAATATTCAGATAGGTGAAGTCCCTGAATATGAGAAAGAAAAAAATATTTTAAGAAATACTATAACTTTGAGGTGTAAAATTTAAAAAGATGTCTCTTTGGGTCAAAAAGAAAAGATTCAAACTGCTATCTCTCTGAACCAGAGAAAATAAATTAAAACGTTTTTGGTTTTTTTGTTTGTTTTGTTTTTTTTTTAATATTTTTTATTTATTTCTAGGAGAGAGAGAGAGAGAGACAGCGTGAGCAGGGGAGGGTCAGAGAGAGAGGGAGATACAGACTCTGAAACAGGCTCCAGGGTCTGAACTGACAGTCAGCACAGAGCCGGATGCGGGGCTCGAACCCACGAACCGCTAGATCATGACCTAAGCGAAAATCGGACGCTTAACCGACTAAGTCACCCAGGAGCCCCAAAATGTTTTTAATTTTAAAGATTAAGAATTAAAAAACGAAAATCTTACAGCAAGACTGATTCTATAGCCTCAAAAAAGTATCACTTTCCTAAACTTCAAGCAAAATCAGTCTAGCTTCATCTTAATTATATGACAGCAAGCTTCTCTCTTTTTAAAAACTTTTATCAAATTCTTTACAAAATAAAGTTATATTTTATGATCATATAAAATTTTGTGCTTTTAAAAAGGACTTCTTTTAACCCTTGGAATATGTTTTCTTTTTTTTAATATTTTATTTATTTCTGAGAGAGAGAGAGAGAGACAGCATGAGCAGAGGAGGGTCAGAGAGAGAAGGAGATATAGAATCTGAAGCAGGCTCCAGCCTCAGAGCTAGCTGTCAGCACAGAGCCCAATGCGGGGCTCGAACCCATGAACCGTGAGATCATGACCAGAGCCGAAGTCGGACACTCAACCGACTGAGCCACCCAGGCGCCCCTCCTTGGAATATGTCATTTTCATCATACTGTATTCTCTAGTCTAGTGTTAATTCTCCCTGTGTTACTTGAAAAAAATTTTTTTAGGAAAACCCTTATGGTGAAGGTTAAAAAACAAAGAGGGCTTAAGTGGACATATTTCTGGTTAAATTTTATTTTTCTCTATTTACCTTCTATTCTGTCCTGCAGGGATGATCACAGTTAATAAATCTGCAAGCATTTTAAACCATCCTTACAAGACTGGAACCATTTTGAGTCATCAATAGTGAGTTGAGGAAAGCCATATATAGGTAATAAATGCAATATGAAGGGACTTTGCAAGTTGCTAATCTCTTTTATATACATTATCTCATGCAATCCTTGCAATATCCCTGGAGGAAGGCATTGTGATTCCTGCTTTATCAGGGAAGAAATTCAGGTCTCAAAAATTTTATGACTTGCCCAAGGTTACATCAAGTGTTAAGAGGCAGAGCTAGGAAATAACTTCAGGTTTTCAAGTTCTCAGTTTGTGTTTCTATAAGCAGAGCAATCATGAAATGTGCCTTAATATTGTCAGTAATTGCTTTGGGTCCCCATGTGGCTTCTTTATTTTCTTTTTCATTTTTCTCTTCTCAAATACAAAACAACTGTGGACTTGGTTAAGGAGAGACTTTCTTTGAAGCATTATTGCAGGAGGGAAGAAAGGACTATGACAATAGGAGAAGCTGAGAGAAGGGGCTGTTAGAATAGGAGGAATCTGAAAGCATTGTAAAGGTTAGGTCAACAGGGATGCGCGCGCGCACACACACACACACACACATGCTAGACATATGGACATGGGGAAGTAGGATGAGCAAGGGTGGCATAATTGAACAGGGGATGAATTTTTTACCCTGAGGTCAGTCTCTTTGGCAGAGAAATCTTTACAGAGGTGTTGTGTGCTTCCTCAGGCAAGGCTGGGTCACAGTTCAGGGGTCTGGGGAAGGAGAGAATTTTAACCAAAATTTAGTTAGCAAGCGCTTTTGTTTCAATTGATCAGCTGGGATAAGCAATTCAGCAAATCATTTAGGAAGCAAAAAATGGGAATTTAGAGAGTCTGTGTCTGGCCTTGTCATAGGAAAACACAGGAGCATCTGTGAACCCAATCTAAGCCATATAGGGAAGGACATTTTTTTTAACATAAATGTTAAAAACCAAAATTTATGTGAGTAAACATAAGGATCAAACTGGCTTTATTTGATGACTTATGACTTGGTCAGCATCCCATCTAGCAAACAGAAAGGAGCTCCAAGGGCTATAGAAGGGGAAAGGTTTTTAAAGTCAAAGAGGGAGGAGAGAAAAGGAAATTTCTAACAAAAAATGCACTGTTTTAGGCAAGGTCATGCTCCTAAGGTAAATGGAAGGGGTGTATCAGCGGATTACCTCTTAGTGCTGTGCAGGAATTTCCATGTCTAGCTGGTTAAAGGTCACATTTCTGGGAGAAACTGAAGCTGCATTTAGGTCAAGTATTGCATCTTGGTGGGGTTTAGCACAAGTGACTCCATTTTGGACCCTCTGTCTCCTTCATAACATGGGCCAAAAGGTACAAACTTTCAGTTATAAAATAGGTCATAGGATGTAATATCCAGCATGGTGACTGTAGTTAATAATACTGCATTGTATATTTGAAATTTGATGAGAGAAGCAACCTTGAAAGTCCTTATCACAAGAAAAAATGTGGGGCATCTGGGTGGCTCAGTTGGTTGCGCATCTGACTTCGACTCAGGTAATGAACTCACGGTTCGTGGGTTCAAGCCTCACGTCGGGCTCTGTGCTGACAGCTAGCTCAGAGCCTGGAGCCTGTTTCAGATTCTGTGTCTCCCTCTCTCTCTGACCCTCCCCTGCTCAGGCTGTCTCTCTCTCTCTCTCAGAAATAAATAAAACATTAAAAAAATTAAAAAAGAAAAAATGTAACTATGGACAGTGATAGATACTAATTAGTCTTACTATGGTGGTTATTTTGCAGTATTTACAAATAGTGAATCTTGCTGCAACCTGAAACAAATATAATGTCAATTATACCTCAGTAAAAATAATTCTTATAAAAAGTCGCTCTTGTCATTTATAAACATTTTCCCTGAGAAGAAAATACATGGAAGCCCCTAGACCCATGACAGTCTTTCCAGGACCTCTGACATCATAAGACTTTCCTATTATTTACTGTGTCACTCAAAGTGGTATATCCACTCCTAAGGCTTCTTAATGCACATCAAGGTGGGAGTAAATCTTGAAGAGACATGAAGTTATTAAGTCAAAAATTGTTGAGTTCATTTGACTTTCCCTTTAAATTTTTCCCCATAAATTTTACTCTTGTGTTTTTATTTTCCCTTTGGCAAAAAAGGAAATTGCTCTCCACTTGTGGATATTTAATATATGCAGTGTTTGTAAAATATTATGCAATTATAAAATATCTTTAGTGCCTAAACTTGTAAACTGACTAAGGTGCATTAACTTGATACAGTCTATGAGATCAAATGTTTTGTCAGTCTATAATATTTCAAGGTATATTCAAACATTGGTTACATGTCAGAATAAGGATAAGGTTGATATCTCAAAAATTCTCTTACCCTTCACTATATTCCAAAATCCTTACTGCACTGCAAAATACCCAATAACTCTTCTCTCTGTGTTGCCTTTTTCCACAAACATACTTTTATTATTTTACTCATCACACAGTCTTGACGTTTATTTATTCACATACCTGACTCCTAGTTTTCCACAAGCACTTTGAGAAAGATGTGAGGAAAACAATTCAAACAATAAAACTTGACAAGTAGAATTTTATTTATAAATATAGTATCATATATACTTTTATTATCTAGGATCATTGCAATGACTGGTACCTAGTAGTGCCAGATTCTCTCAGTTTCAGGTCTGTTTCCATTTATGTCCCAAGCTGTAAATGATGATGATGATGATGATGATGATGATGATGATGACATTGTGATAATGACGTAAAAATTGTACTGCACATTGCATAACTTGTTTAATTATTACTGGAGTACTATGAAGTACGTGCTTTATTTATATCCAGTTTACAGATTAGGAAACAGACATAGAATAAGCAAAGTCACAAGGATAGCTGTGTAACAGTAACTTGTAAAATTAGATTATACATCTAAGTTATATTACCAAAGGAAAACACTGATTTAGGCCAGAGAAAGGAGAAGCAAAATTACTTTTAAATATTTTTCTAAAATTCTCATTTTTTGGTTCTGAGCTTCCTAGGAAGACAAAATTAGGAAGACAAGGTTTAATTGTATTCTTTCACTGATATTACTTTTGGTTTTATTTCCTCATTTTCAGTTTATTGTTTCATATTCAGTCTGTATTTTATAATATGAATAAGGATCATTGAATTGCTAATATTTACGTAATAGTCACTGTGTGTGCTAGGTACTGTTCTAAGCATTTTATAGGTGTCAACTCATAATTCTTTCAACCTAAGTCATCTCCCCCTCTTTCCTAGTCTATGTGCTTAAACATGACACAATATACCCTGTATTAATAAATGGGTTACAGCTTTGTTTTGTTTTGTTTTCCAACGAGAAAGTATAAATAAAATCAACTATTACAAACAATTTTTAATAAAATGGTGGATATGTCCTTCCAGTCTTAATACACTGTCACCATAAAATATCTATATTTTATATTTTACTTACTTGTATCAATAAGTAGGGAAATGGGAAAATGGGAACATTAGTAACTTATGACTTTTATACTGATGTTGTCCAGAAACTCACATGCAAGTCCCTTTAAAAAATGAACTCATTTCTTATTTTATTCTGCAACTATTGAGTAAACAACTGCTACTAGTCAGGCCTGCCTTATTTATTTTGGATACCAAATAAACATGATACACACTGTTGTCGCCTTCTTAAGTGGAGAGGAAGATAGAAAATGAAACAAATCTCGTATTTCTAGCTTGTGATTCTATAGAACAATAAAATGTTTCCTGATTGAGAAATTTCAGTCTAATGAATAGCATTTTGTAGTTCCTTTGATAATATTATGCTTATATGATTTTGTTCAAAAAGACCCAGGTTTTATGGAAATCATAGAGACCTAGGGAACAATTTTTTGTTAAATATTCACCTTTCTCCTTATACAATAAATGATCACTGTGGGGGAAGGACACCGCTATTGCTGATAAATAGTTTGACAGCTTAAATGTACATTGAATCAACATTGAAAGAACTTAATAATGCAAATTTTAAGCAATAAAAAATCATGTGCAAATGGCAAAATGCTGAGGAGAAAGTAAAAATTCAGAGTATGGTAGAATTTATTAGGAAAATATCCTAGAATGTTGGGCTGTTTTATCATGAAGTTTAATGATATGAAATTACAGAGGAGATAGAAAATTGTTAAGAGAAAAAGAAAATGCCATGGACAAGAACTCTGAGGCAGAAATTAGGATTTGTTATTGACAAATAAGAAGTTCTCCACTCTCTTGGGAATAAGAAGCCAATTTTTTTCACATCTAGACTATAACAGAAAAAAAATATTATATCAAACAATTAAATGTGTTGAATGGGGGATTATCACCTTGTAGCATTATTGTTTTCTCATTTCTACCTTCAATAATGATTTACTGGCTCTTATTCCTCTTGACTTGACAATATCTTAGGTGAATCATTCATTATGGATTTGGGCACTGTGATATTGTTGACATTTCTGAAGATCTTAGCTCCTCTCAGTTTCCTGGACACATCATTATTCTGTGTCCTTGCTAAAATTTCATCTTTTGAAGGTCACTCTCTGATCAGCACCTCAGATCATCCCAGATCTCTCTGTCATACTTTGATCTCCTTGGGATTCCAGTCCATTGACATCACTGTATTTTTATACTTTCTTTCCTACTGTTATGTTATGGATTCTTCCATTTTCTGGTCAAATATCATGGTCAATAGGTATAAGATGGATTACAGTATCATGTAGATCATTAATAGTCTTTCTTCCAGTTCTAATTTTTCATTATTCTGAACTTTCATAGTTTAATTTAAATCAATAAAATCTCTGGATGCAGTGAGCTAATTTGCTAGAAGGAAATAGGGGAAGGCATTGATCAAGACAACAACTCACCTGCATTTATGGCTGCAAGAGTAAGTATTCCATTTTTTTTAAATTTTTAATGTTTTATTTATTTCTGAGAGAGAGAGACAGCCTGAACAAGGGAGGATCAGAGATAGAGGGAGACACAGAATCCGAAACAGGCTCCAGGCTCTGAGCTGTCAGCACAAAGCCCGATGCGGGGCTCGAACCCATGAACCATGAGATCATGACCTGAGCCGAAGCCGGACGCTTAACCGACTGAGCCACCCAAGCATCCCAGTATTCCATTTACTTGAAAAGGACCAGTTTATAACAGGATAAGTGATACTTATATTGTTTACACCCAAGGCACAATTATTATCACTAATTGTGACTTCTATATGGGCTAAATGCATGTATTTCTTCAATGACATACACTGTAATATTCCTGAACTTTTATATAATGAAATAACACATCCATCAAAATGCTACCACCTAATTTGTGCCATTTCTTATTGCACTAGAGAGCTACATGTTTGCAAATATACTGTGTTTGCCTTAACACTGTGCAACTTTCAAAAATAAGCTTAGAGCTCTCAAGTGAGAAGGCTAACAGGAAATTGAATCTCTAGTTAGAGGACTCACACAGTGTAAAATACAGCAGCAACTCTTCCCCATGCCCTACTCACATTCCCAAGTCCTGGATAAAAGTGGTCAGCTCTGGGAGGGATGGAAGTTGATGCATCCATCTCACATAATTTTTCCTTTGTCTGACAGTGCTGCCAACCATGGAACCTATTAATGCCAATCATTATGGCAAATGTAGAAAATAGAGCCTTGTCCAGTAAAACTGGCCACAGACCACCACCTCATTTTACCAATGTAGAAAAGTTTTCAGGGGTTGAGATGTTTTTACCAATGTCTAAAGAAATAGGAATCATAGTTTGGCATCAAAATGAAAAATGAAAATGAAATGAATACCCTTATTAGCATTTGAAGCAGGACCCATGATTCTGCAGATCTAGATTTGTAATTTGTTATTGTTTTTGACATTATTGACAGGTCTTTAAAATATATTCCTTAGGATTTCTAATGCTATCATGTACCATATAAATCAGTTACATTAATATGAAAAGGGAGAGAGAATGCCACTGAAATCCATAAGATGAAAAGCCATTTGGGGCACCTGGGTGGCTCAGTCAGTTGAGCATCTTGATTTTGGCTCAGGTCATGATCTCAGGGTCGTGGAATAGAGCCATGTGTTGGATTCCATTCTGAGCATGGAGCCTGCCCAAGATTCCCTTTCTCCCTCTGGCCCACTCATGATCTTTCTCTCTCTCTCTCTCAATATAAAAATAAAATAAAACCATTTTTTTATCTGGAAAGTGTGGACAACAAATGTGTGTTACCTAATAGAGATGAAGGAGCCTTATTACCAATACTTGACAATAATCTTCATTTATTTTTGGAATTTCACTGAAATTAATCTTGGAAAAGTTGTTAAAAATATAACACAACTTAAAATACTAATACAGAAGTATAGGAGTTTACAAGTTTCAGCTTTAATGTTGCTCACACACACTGGCATGCATGGAAGGAATTAAAAAACAATTTCAATGTTTTTATTTATTTCTGAGAGAGAAAGAGACAGTGTGAGCAGGGGAGGGTCAGAGAGAGAGGGAGATACAGAATCTGAAGCTGACTTCAGGCTCTGAGCTAGCTGTCAGCACAGAGCCCAACACGGGGCTCGAACCCACGAACCGTGAGATCATGACATGAGCCGAAGTCTGACCTGAGCTGAAGTCGGACGCTTAACCTACTGAGCCACTCAGGCACCCCAAGTAACTTTAAAAGTGTAATGATATATTTGTACAGTAACTAAATAATTTTCTCTTCTAGACATTCTATCTTACATACACCATTAGATATAATTAATAAAGTAGAATAACCAAAAAAGCCTGTAGACCTTTTTTTAAAAATAATACTTCCACATTGAGGAAATCTTGAATATGAAAACATGAGAGAGAAAAATATTTAAATACATAATCTTTTGGCATTAGTGCTTGCAAAAATTTTGCTATCTGTGAAGTCATTATTTTTCCACACATATGGGTCTCAGTGACAATAAACTTATGAAACAAAATAGAATACCCAGAATCCCAAGAATATAAATAAAATTATGTGCTCATGGGAATAATTAAAATATTTAAAGTGAAGTGAGACAAATAATTATACCAATGGGAGAAATACTACTGTACAATAAACTAAAAAGTAATATGCAAGCATTTTATAATACAAATTAAGGAACACTTTAAAAAAATTTTTTTAACGTTTTATTTATTTCTGAGAGAGAGAGAGACAGCATGAGCAGGGGAGGGTCAGAGAGAGAGGGAGTCACAGAATCTGAAGCAGGCTCCAGGCTCTGATATGCTATCAGCACAGAGCCCGATGAGGGGCTTGAACCCACGAACCATGAAATCATGACTGGAGCCGAAGTCAGACTCCCAACTGAATGAGCCACCCAGACGCCCCAAGGAACATTTTTAAAACTTTATACAAAACATGTTAATATTTCTATATAATTCCAGTAATGATTTTTTGGAGTATATCACTGCCAATATTTGAGAAATACTAAAAAATATCATTGCTGAATTAATAGTGATTTTTGAATTTGATCTATTTCAATTTGAATTTCCTAGGTTTTGAGTGAAATTACCTGTGTAATTTATATACATAAAAGATTTATTATATGTATTTATTATATTTATNGTCATTAATATTCTTATGTTGCATTTATAGATAACTGATAGAATAGAAATGGAAATTTTTGTTGTTTTTCCTTAAACTTTCTCGTTCTCTTTTTTTTAAGGTTTATTTATCTTTGAGAGAGAGAGAGAGAGAGCAAGCAGGGGAAAGGCAGGGAGAGAGGGAAACACAGAATCGGAAGAGGGCTCCAGGCTCTGAGCTGTCAGCACAGAGCTCTACCCAGGGGTCGAACCCATGAACAGTGAGATGATGACCTAAACCAAAGTCAGACACCCACTGACTGAGCCACCCAGGCACCCCTAAACTTTCTCTTTTTTTAATGTTTATTGATTTATTTTTTAGAGAGAGGAAGAGTGGAGGAGGAATAGAGAGAGAGGGAGAGAGAATCCCAAGCAGGCCTCACCCTGTGAACACAGAGCCTGTCACCAGGCTTGAACTCACCAACCATGAGAGCAGAAATCAAGAGTCCAGTGCTTAACCAATTGAACCAACCAGGCACCCCTTCTTTAAACTTTCTTACACCTTTCAACTAGTGCCTTTATTAAGCTCTTCCCAGTTACCCCTTGTATTTGCCATTTATTTTCTGTCGAGACCCTACCAATCTTCCATTCAGAATATGGAAGGAAGTAATAAGATCTTCTCTTTCAGAAGTCTTCATATCAGAATATTTAAATTGGAATTAGCCTTTTTTATTCAGGAGAACTCTGGTAGTACAGCCTATCATAACACTGGTTTGAGTACTTTTTGTCATTTATTTCTGTTGATCAGTCCTTCATGTTCATAATTCATTTCTCTTTTTTTTTGGAATTATATGGCTTCTTTTAAATTCCCTGATTGAAATTAATAGAGACATACAGTTTATTAATTCATATATGTAATAAATATAGTAAATTGATGCCCAGGTATACCTATAACAAAACACACATATGTATATAGTTTAGGAAAAAGCATAAATTTATTACAAATAGAATTCCATCTAATCCATCCATGTATTTCTTATAATATGTAAATATATATACACAAACATGTATCACAAAAAATTTTGATCAGTTTATTCTTAGTTATAATTTGCTGTGATTGTTATACTTAGTTATTATATTTTGTTGTTATTATTACTAAGATTATTTATCACTATGATGTTAACTGTTTATTGATGGAATGTAAGAAAACTGTACTTCAATTATTTTAATTAACAAATGTATACATTATATTAGTACAGTGTTTTTACTTGATTTTCCAAGTATCTTATTCTTTGTTATATTGCTTTATTAGTATTTTTGTCAGTTGCTTAGTTTATTTGTATTAAGGAACCAATAAAAATAAATGCAAAGCAATTAATTTTTAAGGTTTGTCACCTCATTCATGTGTATTATTTTCTAAATTATTTGTGTGATTTTGAAAAGCATATTTATATTAGTTTTTTTAATGTAGCAAATGATTTTAAAATTTGTTTTAAATGCTGCATACTATTCTGTCAGATACAATATATTATATACATATCTATTTTATATCATATCTATTAAATATATGTTTGCCTCCTTAATCACACTTTCCTTTTTTTTCAGTATCTTCAAAAGTATCTCAGGTTTTTTCTTCACTACTTTTTAAAAAATTTTTTTTAATGTTTAGTTATTTTTGAGATAGAGCACGAGCTGGGGAAGGGCAGAGAGAGAGGGAGAGACAGAATCTGAAACAGGCTTTGCTCCAGGCTCTGAGCTGTCAGCACAGAGCCCGACATAGGGCTTGAACCCACCGACCGCGACATCATGACCTTAGCTCAAGTTGGTCGCTTAACTGACTGAGCCACCCAGGCGCCCCTCTTCACTACTTTTCAATTCTGTTTTTTAGATATTTCATTGTAGATTTGTTAATAAAGTTTTCTTTTTCTCCAAGTGCTTATTTATATATTGAGCTATCTTTTCCATAATAATTATTTCTCAGTCTCTTATTTATATATTGCTTTAAATTTATGAATGTTATATTTTTATATGTGATTATTTTACTATATATTTGAAAATATTTTTGAAATTTTCTTCAGGAATTTCTTTTTTTTCTTTATTTTTTTTTTTAAATTTAATGTTTTATTTATTTCCGAGAGAGAGAGAGAGACATTGTTAGCAGGGGAGGGTCAGAGAGAGAGGGAGACACAGAATCTGAAGCAGACTTCAGGCTGAGCTGTCAGTCAACACAGAGCCCGACGTGGGGCTCAAATCCACAAACCATGAGATCATGACCTGAGTGAAGTCAGACGCTTAACCAACTGAGCAACCCAGGTCCCCCAGGAATTTCTATATAAAACATTTTTTGTTAGGAGTTTTTACTATAGTCTTTGCAATAAAATTATTAATTGGTCTGTTTTCTCATGAAATTATAACATCCTCAGAGTTCTGAAATAGGTAGGTAGGAAAATGTTTCAAAGAGAGAGAAGAGGCTGATGAAAATCTGGTTAAAAAAAAAAGTCCCCTCTCCCAACTTCCATGATCACTTACATTTGCATAACGTGTATACGTTGTTCAAATTGCTCAAATGCCTTTTTTCAGTAACATCTACCACAACCACCATACTTTTATTGTAATTTTTACCTTTCTGACTTTTCCAGCCCCACTTTACTCTCTTACACTGTTATATTTTTCATAGCCCTTGGTAAGTTTCAACAATATGTAATTTACTTTGTTTATTGTTTATAGATCCTTCCCACCTCCCTCTAGAATGTAGGCTCCACAAAGGCAGAGAACACTCAGAACTATGCTTGGCACATAGTAGGTACTCAATAATATTTTAATTCATATAGTTAAAACTCTGAAACCTACCCCAACTTACTGAAAGAACTTTTCTGAGTATGAACTCTAGGATTATTCTACATTTTACGTAGTTTCTTCTCAATGATTCTTATTCACAATAAAAGTTGAAAATTATTTTCTCATGAAGTTAGAGATATGGGTATGGGAGCGCAAGTATGTATGTTTTGAAAAGCCACTCTGGTGCCTCTGGTATTATCTCTACCTTACCCCCACTGGCCTGATGGATACTCAGCAAGTACCGCCCTTTTGTCTTTATTTTTATTTATTTATTTTTTTTGGTAACACTTGAAATATATTGCTTCCTGCAAACACTGTCATTAACAGAACTCAGTATGATTTGATCTATTCCTGCTTCTGCCCTTGCCTGGATCATTTATCTTGGTCTGCAAATATG
Organism: Crocuta crocuta; assembly: GCF_008692635.1. NCBI lineage: Eukaryota > Metazoa > Chordata > Mammalia > Carnivora > Hyaenidae > Crocuta > Crocuta crocuta. The sequence continues at coordinate 166,066 of NW_027527163.1, forward strand.
GTGATATCCATCGGCTCTGGGAACCCCACAGGCTTTCCTGTTCTGTTGTTTACTAGACTCCTTGGACTAGTTATTTAAGGTACTCTATAATAGGAGATAGTTCCCTTTGGAGGCACTAAATGTCTTTCTACCTACTTGCCTTTAGGTAAACCGGGCTGCCTTTTTACATGAGACAAATTATAGATGATACTTTTTTTTTCCAAATCAACTTTGTTCATCTTATTAGCAGCATCTTTCAAGTTATGATAAGTATATTTTAGCTTTGTGTGTGTGTGTGTATCCATGAGAACTTTAGTGAGAAGTTGGAGAAGAATGAATGATAGGGATGGCAATCAGATGTCATGTGAAACCAGAAATTTCCCTTGATATTGCTGATCTGTTTTGATGTTGTTGAGGAGCAAGAATTCTTGTCTCTTCAAAGGTCTTTCTGGCTGGTCTAAGAATCAAATTGACATGAGACAGATTAACAGAAGACAGTAAAATTTAATGACATATATATGGAGAATCCACACAGACACAGAAATTCTAAAGACAGGCAAAATGAGTTATATATGCCATTCTGAACAAATGAGAAGGAGGTTGATGTCTGGGACTTCAGAGAGAAGGAAAGTAATTCACAGAAATATGAGAAAGAGTAAATGTTGGGTAAACAAATGCTTGCCCTGCCATGTACATGGGTTACTCAGATAAAATATATCTCTGGTTATAACCTTTACTCTGCAAAGACACCCCGATTTAGATTCCTCTACATACTTAGGGGAAGGGCAAAAGTTTCTCCTGTCTTGCAGGATCTCAATCGCCTTCAGATCAAAGTAATTCATGTGCCAACATGGCCCATCTTGGGGTAGCCTGCCCTTGGCTCCTATAGTGTCTCATAAGGAAATGAACTAGTTATTTTTATTAATGATACATTTCAAAATACTTCAAGATCAATGTGAGATACCACTATCATGAGATATATTAATCTAGAAGTTGGTGAGATAGACTGACTAATGAAAAAGATCAAAAGTCACATAGAATGCCACTAGGATTGGTATCAGAGTAGACCTCCAAGGACTACTTCATTTCAGTCAGTGTCTGAATTCTTGAGACTGTTAATTGGCATAGGAATAGTGAAAAACAGACATGTACAGGAATTTTGGTGACTATGATGTTTCATAATGTTTCTTGATGTTTGGATCCAGTTATATAATTACAGAGACCTCATAAGCTTAATACATGAAGAGCTTAAGTATTTACTTAATTATTAAAATGTAAATCAAATCATTCTCATGAAGAGATCTTCAACTGTGAACCAGATACTGTGCCATGGACTGTGCACCCTGTGTCAAATAAAATTTCAAATAGAAATCTAATAATATAGGAGATGTGCACAAGCAAGTGCATGCATAGCAATGTATTAAGTAGAGCAGAAGGCATGTAAGCTCTTTAGGGATATCACAGACAATGGAGCCATCAATTCTGATGCAATGCATGAAATAAAGATTCAAAGGGGAAACTATTTAGGTGCAAGGAGCATAAGAGAAATAAATAAAATACACAAGCACATGATGTTAGTTAATGCCAGAATTGGAACTGGCACATAGACAAGACTCAATAGGATATTCCTACTACACAAAACATAGCCCTTTGCCAATGTTCATCATTGTCTTCAGGATTTTTTCCTTTCCCTTTTAATTTAAAGTTCAAACCCATTATATGTGAGAGATTATATTAACATACAGGGTAGAATAAATATTAATTGATTCTTTATTCCATATTAAATATATAATAAGATAAACCTGTGATAGATAATGTTTAAAATATTTCAAACTGGTATCTATTGTAGGCAATTTTTCATATAAATATTGATCCATGGATTTGCATTATTATAATGGATTTTTTAAAAGTCATTGTACAAATTTGTTATAAAGTTTCATCTTCTAAAATTTTGTCAAGGACAAAAACTGGAATACTAAAATTAAACTTTTACTGTCATTCCTGATTTTTAGTAGTATATAATATCTGACTTCCTGTTTATAGTTGAAAAGATACTACACAGAATTTTTTCTGCATACATATGTTTAAGAGTTTGTTGTGTCCAACAACAAAGATAATAATAATAATAATTAATAATAATAATAAATACTAGCATAGTGTGTGGGGTTTAAAAAATATCAGCAATACATTGACATCTTAAAAGACAGAAACAGAATAGTTAATTCAATGTCATTGTTACCTAACGCATTTTATTTTGTTTGCTTATAAAATTTTGATGCATATTTTCTCTGGACAAGGATGCATTTTTCTTAGGGATCCTACTGTATTGAATATAAATTGCCTCTTCAGGGTGGGGGCATAATTCCAGCACGATAGTCCAAAATATTATTCTACATGTATCTTTTGTGGTCTGGAATCTGAATTTTATATTTTTCAGCAAATATTTTTGGCGAAAATAGGAAGAAAACCATACTATTAAATACTACTTATAATTAAGTCAAATTGATCCCCTCTTTAAGCACCCAATGAAATGTCTTAAGCATTGGTGACAATTCTGCCTTAGTTTTCTTTTCCCTGGTGTTATCGCAATTACATGTTAGTACTATTCAAAATAGTAATGTTTATCCCATGGTTTGTATCCAAAGGGAGGACATAAGCTTGTCATTTTTTTATATCCATAATTTAACAAATCAGATGTATTGATGGGTAGTTTACTGGATTAAGGGATATTTCTACTTACAAGAATATTACTAATCAAATTAAATCCATTTTTGCATTACTATTTGATTCCTTTTTTTAAATGTGTTTTATTTATTTCTGAGAGAGAGAGAGAGAGTGTGAGCAGGGGAGAGTCAGAGAGAGAGGGAGATACAGAATCTGAAGCAGGCTGCAGGCTCTGAGCTGTCAGCACAGATCCTGATGCGAGTCTCCAACCCAAGAACCGTGAGATCATGACCTGGGTCGAATTCAGACGCTTAACCTACTGATCCACCCAGGTGCCCCCTGTTTGATCCCTTAAAGTTCATGTCAAATCCTTTTTTACACAAAGTCTTCATTGCTAATTCAAACTTTTGTTTTCTTCCTTAATTATTTAAATGTTTCTTAATCACCAACAATGTGCCAAGTGAGGCACAGCTGTGTTTCTGGGAGGTAAAGAGGTAAACAACATAACTTGGTTCCCTGCTGTCATCAAGCTTACATTCTAATGTTGGCATAATACATTCTAATAATGGCATAATAAGTGCCATTGTGTGATAAATATATTGTCATTATGTGAAAAAACAGCTTGAAGGAAGGAAGGAAGGAAGGAAGGAAGGAAGGAAGGAAGGAGAAAATTTGAACTTAAAGTATTGTAATTAAGGATGAAAAGTAGTGGACAACCTAAGGAGCAGTAAAATAGCAATCATTTAATAAAGCACAAGTTGTACGGTATATTTAATTTTATATGCATATATATTCATATATGTCATTTAATATATGTCAAAAGCCAAAAATCCCTTCATATTATTAGAATATTTTCTAGTTTTAGATTTTATACATGGGCTATAATGAGAGAAATGTGCACATATTGGATGGCAAAGGTACTCATTGCATCCTTGCAGATGGTATAAATATTTCTTAAAATATAATACTCAATGGGGCACCTGGGTGGCTCAGTCAGTTAAGCATCCAATTTTGACTCAGGTCATGGTCTCAGGGTCCACGAGTTCGAGCCCCACATCAGGCTCTGTGCTGACAGCTTGGAGACTGGATCCTGCTTCAGATTCTGTGTCTCCTTTTCTCTCTCCCTCCCCTGCTCATGCTCTGTCTCTCTCTGCCTCTCAAAAGCTAAATAAATGTTAAAAAATAAATATATATAATACTAAAAATAAATGTTGTTAGACAAACTATACTATGTCAAATAATTAAGTATTGTTAATTTATTTTCAAACTGTGTGTCATCAACTCACCAGGCTTAAGATTATAAGATTCAGGTTTGGCCACATAGTTTTAAAAAAGAGCCTTATTAAAAATGTTCTGTTAGAAGGGTTGCCTGGGTGGCTTAGTCCGTTAAGTGTCCAACTTAAGCTCAGGTCATGATCTCACAGTTTGTGGGTTCAAGCCCCGTGTCCAGCTCTGTGCTGACAGCTAGCTCAGAGCCTGGAGTCTTTTTCAGATTCTGTGTCTCCCTGACCCTCCCCTGCTCATGCTGTCTCTCTCTCTCAGAAATAAATTTAAAAAAACTTAAGAAATAAAATAAAATAAAATGTTCTGTTAGGATTTAATATAAAATTTTTTTCTGAAAAAAGGAGTTCTAACTATAAAAAATTTAAAAATGTTCTATGCATGTATACTGCTTAAAATCTCAAAATATGTATGCCTATATAAAACAATAATTATTTCTGAGTGTCCTTATAATGCTGGATTTCAAAATTAGTATTTCCAGAATTTAATCTAGAAAACAAAACTAAAAGAACAAAATCTTAGCTATTATTTAACTATTAAGTAAAATCTTAAAAATAATACAGAAATAAATTATGTTGAATATTTTGCACAATTTTTCATATTAAATCATATAGTATCACTTAACTTATATTTGAATTTTGCTTCATAAACATATATTTATACTTTGCAAACTTTCCAGCTATACCCCCTAGCCTGGTTTCATTCACTCTTGATATTCAAATCATTTACCTTTGAAGTACCAATCATATCATCATGCTTATAGATATCACCACTTCATTGCAGTTGGCTTTGCAATTCTCCAACATGAGTTTCACTAGTTTCATGAAATCCTGCATATTTTAGAAAAATATTTTACTTTCTTCTTGCAGAAGTATTGCTCTGCATTTGCATTTTGCTATGGAATGTTTCTAAAATACAAAAATCGGCTAGGTTAGATCAGAAAGACATAGCATATGTAATGCTATAAAGGAGGGACTAAGACCATTGGTTACTGAAAAATATATTCTTACTATATTAGGCATGTGATGTGCTTGGAAATTGCTGCTCTCAGTTTAATATTACAGCATAATTATTGTTGTCAAGTTGTAACGTTAGTTTTATTCTGTCTTCACAGAATAATTTAGACCAAAAGATGTAAATACAAGCAGACAAATACTTTAAAAAATAAGCCTTACATAGAACTTGCCAACAGAAAAGTGATGCATAGATTGTGTCCTTGGTTGCAGGTACCAAAGCTAAGGGAAGAAACACCATGACAGCAGCTACTGGAAGGAACTGAAATTATCTCATTGTCGGAGGCCGAATCCGGCAGGTCCAGGGATCCCTGAAGGATGGACGGTGTCAGAGAGAGAGAGAGAGAGAGGGAGAGAGAGAGAGAGAGCCCCAAGATTCTTTCTGATCACCAGGCAGGCTTCTCTGCTCTGACTGGGGCTCAACTTTATTTTATCATTAAGTGTTTGGGGGAGGGCACAGAAGTGGCATTTGCCTTAAACAATGGTTTCTGATAACAGACTTCTTTGATATGTAAGAATTTCCCAGAACATAGATATGTAGAAGACTCATGCATAACGTTTACAATAGTGATTGAGGTAGGGGATTTAGATGCCTATCCTATGGGGAAGTAACGTGTCTTTAGCATACTAGACAAAGTTTTTAGCATGAAAAGGGTGAAGTTACTTCTCTGTGGGCAGGGGTCAACAGCTTGTTTGTTTAAGGTGGAAGTATCAAGAAAAACAGGGCTTTCAGGGAACACCTCTGCTCTCATAATCACAGAAGAAGAAGTTCCTCAATACGTCCCTTCACAGGGAGCAATCAGCATATACAAGGCCAGAAAATGCTCTAAGCAGAAACAAATGGGTGTGGGTGGATATTTGCCCTTAACTCTAAATTAGGCTCTTAGTCTCAGGGCCAGACTCAATTGTCTTTGATATGCAAGGTCCATAGGAAGAGGCTTTTTACGATTATCCACAGAGCTTTCATCTAAAATCTCTTTTGTAAAGGCAGGAATATGCTTTTCCTTATGACGTATTGGTGTTTGCAATATTGGTCTGATATGGAATAATGTGAGACCTGGTCAATACCAGCAGCCTCATTTCCAACATGAGCCAGTAGTAGCAGAAGGAGATACCAGTTTTCGTTTCTCATGGCAGGAGCTGTGCAAACGCTGCCATTTCCTCACTGTGACTGCCATCCAGAGAAGCTGGTGTGGCTCCCGGCATCTCATGGTTGTCAAAGTTGGTGCCTGGGCTAGATGGCCTTGATTCTATTATCCCATTAGTTTTCACTGATTTTAATGTAAAGATAAGGAAGATCTTAAAATTAGAGCTTTTAATCAATTTGTGGGTTCTGTCCCAATCTGCTTGTTCTAGACTATATAGAAGTATCATCAACCTCCATTTATTTTATAAGTAAAGAGCTTCGTCTTTAGCTCCAACTTTCTGATATTATTACAGCAAATACTGACAGCAGAAACTAGTTTTTTATTCCATTTTCCTTCATCATCACTTTTTTTTTTTTTTTGCAAGTAGGGAAGAGTTGAATGGGATGGGGTGATCATTTCACCCTTGTTAAGAGTCTTTGATTACAAGCTACAAATCAGAATCTTATGGCAAGAGGGTATTTTATTTAAGCTCGACTATAGTAAATAAGTAAATGGTGTCCCCAACACGATAATACTGACTCCTTTGAGTAGCTGACTGAGGATTTACTACCAATCCCTAAAGAGAAAACCTAGGTGAGTGAGTAAATTAACACTGTAAATAATTTTTATTTTCTCTTTTCTAAACTGAAGGTTTAATTAACCTCTGCCCTTTCTGTTTGCTGATCAATGGCTTACCTAACTCTGAAGAGCTACTATCTTCACTAAGCAGCACCATCGTTTCTTCAAAGTTTCACTGGCCTCTCTTACTCTTAGAGGTTCAGTTTTTCGGAATGATTGAAACACATTTTCAAAATAACTGAAAAGCTTTAACCTAATTATACAATAAACATCTTACTAGAATTCAACAAATTTACTGTACCCTAATGCACTCTTCAAAATTAGTTTCTTTAAATTTAGAGTGTACTCTGCATACGGAAAGTTGCAGATGTAATGGAATTCTGAAGTACACTGAATTTTATGAGCACAGACAGAGTTCATTCTATAGTACAGGTCGTAATTTCATTCTATTACCATACAATTTGCTATATAACAAAATAAGTCACAAACTGAAAGTTGATGTTCTAATTTCAAGAATGTTAAAAGAATGAAAAAAAGTTCACAGTAACAAAAATCTTGTAGCCAAGATTTTAATGTTTATTAAAATGAGATTTTGTCAATAATTATGACTGCCAATTTCAGTTGCTTGAATTCACCAGCTTAATAACCTTCCAATCTTGCTTTATTTTTCTGAAGGCAACAAATTTGTCCTTCATCTGTGAACAGTGAGCCTGAAATCTCTGATCTCATTTGGACACAGCAATACAAGTCTGAAAGCAATTAGTTTCCACCTTGAGAAGAATTATTTTTCTTCCTTGGTTAAAAAAAAAAAGTAAAGGTAAATTCGTAGTTTTCTTTTGTCTCAAAACAGGACAGTTTTTCTGCTTCCAAAGAGACTTTCAAACTACCTAGTCACAATAGAATGCTTACTGTTAAACATGCTTAATTTCCTTCTATCCAATGACCCAGAAAAGTGATTATTCTTGATCAACACAGGAGTCAGATACAGATGCCACAAAAAAAAAAAAAAAAAAAAAAAACACATTTTGAGATT